>NC_056735.1:965085399-965102899 GCF_019279795.1 Protopterus annectens
GAGGAGCTCTCTGAGCATGTGGCCCAGGCCGGTATGACCCTGACCTTGAGTAGCATCTTACCCTCACCAAGAATGATGCCACAATATGAAGACAAGATGATCAATTTCAACAATTGGCTTAAGTATTGGTGTCATTCAAAGGGGATCCAAAGCCTGTCAACCTGGGATGACATGCTCAACAAGCCACGATGCTTCGCTAGGGATGGCTTGCACCTGTCACCCCTGGGCTTTCGGATATTGGCAAAGGCTCTTGCTACCCCCATAGTGCCTTTTTTAGGCAAGGCTCAAAAGACAAACCCACCTCCATAGGTATCACAAGGGATAAGAAACTAAGAGTAATGCTACTCAATGCCAGAAGTCTAAACCTCAAGATGCATGCACTCGAAACTCTCCTTAGCATGGAGAACATCGATATCTGTGCAGTAACAGAAACCTGGTTCAAGAATCCCGAGTGCACCCCAGCACTACCAGGTTATACCTCATACCATGCTTTTCGGCCTCAAAACTTGGACCGAACCACAAAAGGAGGGGGAGTATCAATATTCGTCAAACAAACCCACACCTCCAGGTTGGTGGCACAGCACGAAGCATCAGAGACTATCCATGTGCAACTAACAGTGGGTAAAACTGCCTTCCAGTTTATAGCCTGCTACAGACCACCCTCCCAAACCCAGGAACCCCACTCGGCCTTCCTGAGAACACTGGAAAATATGAAGGTCTCTCCAAACAGCAATATATTGGGCGACTTCAACTACCCAAACATAGACTGGGAGCATTACTCTAGCTCCAACACCCTAGCCCAAAGGTTCCTAGAATTTATGAACACAATGCTATGGAACAACTTGTTACCACTCCCACAAGGGGAAAACATACTGGACCTGATCATCACCAACATGGGGACTCTATGCTCCAGACCAGAAGTGTATCCCTCACTGGTAAGATCAGAACATAAACTAATCTCACTGGATATTCACATCCCAACCCCACCTCCTGCCCAGAAAACCACAGTGAAAAACTTCTCTAAAGCAAATTTCACACTCCTCAAAACCGAGGTGAAATCCTTCAAAGCCCCCGGGCCTGTGGAAAATATGGCCCAGACCACAGAATCCTTTATAAATGCATTCTATGAACACCTTCAGGAATGCATGGATCATGCAATCCCAAATAAAACCAAGACCCAATCCTCCAAAGGCAGACGTCCTGTCTGGTGGACCCCAGCCATAAACAAACTATACAATAGAAGGAGGAAGCTACTAAATGATAAAGCAAAATCCCAAAAGGGAAGGCATCTCTGATCAGTATTAGCAAAAAACTACGGGCACTCATAAAATCGTCTAAGGCCAGCTTCGAGAGAAAAATTGCACAGAACACTAAGGATAATCACAAGGCTTTCTTTAGTTATGTTAGGAACCTGGGTGGGAATTCCCAGATATGCTCAGAATTAGTCCAAAATGACAAAAATACACCAAACCCACAGACATTGCCAACATCCTAGCTGACAGGTTCAGCGCAAACTTCCCCACCTCCCACCAAAGGGCAAATATCTATCCCAGCAGAGTGCTGCCCCTGACATCTCAGATGCTCAGGTAAGAGCCTCCAAGCAAAAACACAGCATCAATGGGACCAGGTGTCCCAGGCTGTGTCCTACATGAACTCCAAGAAGAGCTAAACCCAAACATAAAACTACTGTTCAATCTCAGCCTTACTACAGGATATGTACCCAAAGAGTGGCACAGCAACAGTGGTCCCTCTCCACAAAGGTGGTGCCTCAACGGATCCTGGAAACTATCGCCCCATAAGCCTGACTAGCTTGGTCTGCAAAGCTATGGAAAGGATCATCATGGACCTCATAAATAGATATTGGGGACCTACAGACACTGGATCCTACCCAGTCTGGCTTTGTTAAGGGCAGATCCTGCCTCTTAAACCTGGTTGATTTCTTTGAAACAGTCACCAAGGCCATTGATGAGGGGAAGGTGGTCCACACAGCCTACCTGGACCTCGCAAAAGCCTTCGATACAATACCCTACTCGGGCATTATAAATAAGCTCACCAGCTTAAATATAAACCCCTATGTCACTAGATGGGTTGCAAACTGGCTCAAGGACAGAACCCATATGGTTAGAATTGCTGGAGCCATGTCAGACTCCAAACCAGTTACAAGTGGCGTCCCACAAGGCTCAGTCCTGGGACCTCTCTTGTTCGGTATATATTTCTCGGAGGTACAGGCCAACACGGAAGGACTGTGGCTGACCAAGTTCACAGATGACTGCAAAGTGGGCGCCATAATAGACTCTCCAGCCAACACAAGCATCCTCCAAAAGGGCCTCATAGAAACAGACAACTGGTGCCAGAGCCATGGCCTCAAGCTAAACGCCAAAAGTGTATAGTCATCCCTTTGGCAAAAGAAAGTGCCCACAAATTACCACATAGGTGGTAATCCATTAAGTACAGAAGAAGTAATTAGGGACCTGGGGACCCAAGTTGATAGCAGTCTCTCATTTGACAACCACGTGGCCAAAGTGGTTAGAAAAACATTTTATATAGCCCACCTAATCATGAAGGGATTCACATCTAGATCAGGTGAGGTCATCGTGCCTCTTTACTCATCCCTCATCAGGCCCATAATTGAGTACAATGCCCCTTTTGGGATGTACCTTACCAGACACCTGCAACAACTGGAAAGACCCCAAAAGTACCTCACCAAGAGGATCAAAGGGCTCAAACAGATGCCATATGCTGCCCGGTTAAAGAAACTCCAGCTCTACTCAGTGGCATACCGCCTGTTCAGGGTGATCTGTGCCTGATGTATAAAGCCATGTCCAACCCGGAATTAATGGACATGCTGCAACTCAGAAAATCCAAATCCCATCGAGCTACATGCTCGAGAGACTTGAACCTCAGCACTGAAATAAATAGGACATGCTGGAGGGACAGATTCATAACCCAGAGGCTCCCTTCACTCTGGAATAAAATCCCAGTCCAGGTTAGGCAGAGTCCCTCATTGACTCTCTTCAAGAGGAATCTTGATGAGTGGATGGGAGATCGTAGGTTTAACCCAGGTATCACTTCTGTGTCACTGTTAGACAGAGGCACAGTATACTAACCTTGAAAAAGGGCATAGCAAAATTAATTTAAAATGGGTGGTGAAAGCCAAACACATTTTGGCTAGGCTTATAAATGCCCTAGGGCAGATAGCCTAGTATGAACCTATGAACCTATGAACCTATGGGCTGTTTATTTTGCTGCTAGGCAGAACAAGGACTGTTGGATACAGAATGGTTAAGGCAGTTTTGAGCATCTTTAAGCAGGTTTGCGTGGGTTTGCATGACTGTAACGCTGCTAATGTACGGTTAAATGAATAAGCACTTACACCATGTAGGCTTTGCATACTAGTGCACAAATGTGCTTAGCATTTATATTTAAGCAATGCTTACATCTGTTAAGCATAGCTCAGCCTTAGTAACCAGTGTTCACATTCCAGGCTGATGAAATAGTAGGTAATGACATCTTTAATAAGTGTATTTAATTCCATGTACATGACATGGTTCTATGTACTGTCATTACAGTACCAAGGGGTGTGAGTGTATTGTATGGGACATCTGAGTATATATGGCTAGTACAACAATCTTTTCTCATTGTATGTGTTTCATACATGGGTAGTATCCCAGGTTATATGCAGTCACACTTGCATGTACTGTATCATTATGTTACTACTGTTAACAGTGCTTTCCCAAGTAAGAGTAGATTGCAGATTGTAGTACTGGAACCATACACCCCTGCATGCAAATTTGGACTCTGAGTACTGACTATCATGTTCTTGGTGTGTGAGCTGTGTGTTATTAAGTATTTGCTACTGGATATTGATCTGATATGTGGATACTAACTGTAGACTACTATGTGTATAGGACATGTCATTGAGGGCTGCTGTCATGTAGTAATGGCATACCTATCAGTGTCAGACATCTGTCTTTCAAAACATTCATCCTAATGCATAACCTGTTGGCTAGCTGATTTATGTCTGCTCTCTGTAGAGGTGTGCAGATGTCAGGTATCCATCTTGGCTGCTTACAGGCAATCTATACTTGACTGACACTGACATGTCTGCCCAGCTGTGTTATGAATGCCACAGCTAGGAAACCCCAACCTGTATGCACCACATGCCATGGATATCTCAACTAGACTATCACAGTCAACAGAACACTCTTGGGTACAGGTCTTCAACCCAAACACTGGCCATGTTATATAATATATGTTGCATACATGTCAATTGGAGCACCTCACTGGCCTTTTGCAAGAGAAAACCAGATGATTGGATGTTGCATTTAACTGTTACCCTGGGAATCACTCAAGTGACATCAATTGATTGATGGCCTGCTGACAAATGTCAGGTGGCATGATACCACTGTATCCACATCCCCTACACTTCTCATCTCTCCATGGACATTATCCTGGTACACACCCACAAACACCTGCACCTGTTGACCCCAGTATTGACAAATGTGTCAGTGTGCATTACTGAGAATAACAATGTCTGTGTGTTTGTAAACTTGTAGTTGATAATACCCTGAGGGCCTTCTTACCCACTACACCCCCATTGCCATAGTTAGAAATGGCTGCTGCTGAAATGGACATTGAATGTACCTTGTTACACTGTTCACCCTATGGGATACCTGGAGCTTGCAGTACCAGCATAGCACTGTTGTACAAATGGGTAGATAGGCATGGGTTTCTATCTGAGTCCTGGCAAGTGTGTGTATGTGTGCAAGTGTGTATATTTGTAGGATACAGCATTCTGAGGCTGCATTCTCCAAATACAGTACACCTTGCCATACATTATAAGGGATAGTGATGTTGCTGACATTAGGAGAGCCATGACAAACCTTCACCCTACTATCCCTGTGGCATGTGAGATAAATGCATAGCCCTGTAGAAGCACTGATTAGATAGACAAGGGGTTGTATTGCAATCCTGGTCAATATGTGATTATGTGTATGTCAGAGCATTATCATGGATTTCAGTGAGTAAAATATCCAATGTGGGGTGTGGGTGCTGGGTATACGTCTTTACACCACGGTACCCCCAGTACATGTCCTAAGGTCCACTGTATGAGGACCACTGTCACCATCAACCAAACAGGTAACTGATTACACTATCCATCCCAATGATGCATGTGCTGTGTGCAAATTATCTGTAACAGAATGGACCCACTGACAAGGTAGTTAACACTGAAAACCCAGGTCTCTCAGATGTGTCTATGACTGTTATGTGTTTCTGAATGTTTATATGACAATATGTCATACTATGTATTGTTCATTAACACCCAGTACATCCCCCATTACCATACTGTACAAGGCCTGGTGATGTTCTTCAGTTAACAAGAAAATTGGGACACACCTCATCCTAAAAGCTGTGGGGTGTGTGCAATTAAGGCCAAACACATTAGTAGCAATAAGTACCTAGGTAGGGGTTCTGCTCTCAGTGTTGCCAAGTAAGTGTGTGTGTATGTGAAGGGATCTACTTCAGTTTGCAAATAATATATGTCCCAGGAGGTCATCTGTCCAAGAACTGACTGGCAAACGCTAACATTTCAATGGAATTATCTTGTGGAAATTCATTCCATCAAAACTAGTAGTAGATGTGTAAATGCCCTCTTCCCCACTGTACAGCTGTACAGTGATACTGGTGTTGGTATATATAGTTGGGTGTGGATGTTGTGGGCACAGCCACCCTCATCGGGGTTATTGTTATGTGTACCACCTGCTTAGTCTGCTGTAATACTGGGTCTATATCAGAACATCGAAGTATTAAAACTTCGAATGTTCTGATATCGAACACTATTCAGTGAACGCTAAGAAAAGCGAAGCTGCAGAACAGCAAATTCTTTCCTCGGGAAAGAATTCGGTTGGCCATTTCTGTGGCTTCGCTATTCTTAGTGCTGTGGTGGAAAGTTACGGGTTGGGTTTAGGTAAGTGTGCAACTGTTTGTACGTTAGGGTTAGGGGCAGGTTAAGTGAGTTAGGGTTAGGGCGCGGGTTAGGCGTGTGTATGATAGTGACAGACTTTAGGGTTAGGGGTGGTTTAAGTGAGTTAGGGTTAGGGCACGGGTTAGGTGAGTGTGTGATAGTGATGGACCTTAGGGTTAGGGTTTGGGTTAAGGTAAGTGGGTAGATAGTAGTGTATGTTTAGTTTAGTGTAGCATTAGATGTAGGAATTTAAGTGTATGTGTGTGGTTGTTGTTTGTTTGATGTGCTTGTGTTGTGTATATGTGTTTTGGAGCAGCAAATTTTTTTCCATGGGAAAAAATTTGATGTTCTGAATGTTCTATATTTTCATGTTTAGAAGTTTTGGGGCTGATGAAATAGTGTTCGCTATTTTCATCTTTCGATAACATGATATAAACGCGTAATACTGCACAGTTTATGTTAACAGGTTAAGTAGATATCAAATTACACTATGTGTGGCACTATGCCACCCCACACCCTCCAAAGTGAAGGGCTGTGCCACCCACACCAGTGCACCTATGTTTACCAACTCCAGGATTGCACTACATTGGGGAAGAGGGCATATACCCTGCCAGTACCATCCTCAATGACATTAAACTGGCAGACTGATTATTTACTGATGTGATGTTTTGCCTATTTTGTCTTGGTGGAATTACATAGGCTAAAATGAGTTAAATGCAAAATTGAATACATCCATGTATACAGTATTCTCTGTGTATTGCATCAATACGAAAGCCTCTTTGTGTGTGTGTGTGTGTGTGTGTGTGTGTGTGTGTGTGTGTGTGTGTATGTGTGTGTGTGTGTGTGTGTGTGTGTGTGTGTGTGTGTGTGTGTGTGTGTGTGTGTGTGTGTGTGTGTGTGTGTGTGTGTGTGTGTGTGTGTTATTCACAAACATTTGGTGTGTGCCAACCAGAACACTTACCATTGTCCATTGTAGAAGGGCTGCTGACATCAGCCACCATGTACTCACATGTATACACCCCTCAGACCTATCAGCCATGTGGCACATGCAACAACTGTTATACAGACCTGTTACTTGTGTTCAGCTTTACCCAGGATATGACACAGTCAATGTGTCACAACGGTGCCATACCCCTAGTAGGAAACAACATCAGACCAACATCCTGCTGACACATAAGACACATACAACACAAACTGAATACATTATGGAGACCACAATCAGTCAGTGTTAATAACAGCTATAATGCATCATGACTGGACAGCTACACATCCTGACATGTAAGCATTAAACATTCCCTCTGAAAACATGTTACACAGCATTACATTGCTAAACCTTAGTACATTCACCCTGTGCATCAGAACCATATTAGCATGTCACTGCATCAGAAGTATGGATGACGGGGATGTGGTACAGGTTATCATCATGTTCACAGGGTGTATTGTGGGTTTGCCAGAGACCAAGGCTGAGTCATTTGGTTGACATTGTGTGTGTGTGTGTGTGTGTGTGTGTGTGTGTGTGTGTGTGTGTGTGTGTGTGTGTGTGTGTGTGTGTGTGTGTGTGTGTGTTAGGGGGTTTCATTATCAATTGAGCTGTGCAGATGTGGTGTGTGTAGGTATGGAAGTGCCCTAGCTGTGTTGGTAATGTGTGTGTGTGTATGTATGCACACAGTTCTGCCATGTGGCTGCCCTATACAGGGGTTTGTTGGACAGTTGCAGACCATACATGACAGGGTGTACAGTTCACTGTATCTGGCCATGGACATGAGAAATGTGCCTGCCAGGGGTTCCACAGGCACTACCAGGTACAAGCCCAGATATGTACACTCCCCTGATGATGACAAATGTCCGCTGGATCCGGGTCCCTGTTGGGACCATCCAGGACCATGTGCACGTGGCCTGCTGTGTTGTGGTGTGGAAAGCACCCCCCCTGCAGTGTTGGTGCTGGTACTGCTACTACGGGAGTGGCTGTGACTTATTGCATGTCCATGTTGACCTCCACCTGTTGGTGTTGCTGACCTACATCCATGTGGCTGTCACCCTACTCCCACCATATGCTCTAACACAGACATTGCACAGTTGAGGATACCCACCATCTCACGCAACTGTCTATCCAGGACCTCTGCAAAATAACGGTGGGCTCCTGCAAGATCACGGATGTTGTCAAGTACAGCAGAATGAGTAGCCCTCTGGAGCCTCAGACTCTGTCTGGTATAATGTTCCATATGTGCCTGTATCTCCATGATGGCCCAAAACATGCGTCTGCTGACACCTGCTGTGGCACTTCTGCCAGGGGCATGATGGCCAGCAGCCCTCCTACCAGCACCCCTGTACGCCTGCCTGTGTGGTATCTCGCCGGTCATCCCACTATGGCTGCTGTGTACAGACACACTTGCCATAGTCACCACACTATCCTGTCTCATGCCACCACCCACCAACTGTCCCTCATCTATGGCTACTGGTGATGGGGTAGGCATTGTGACTGTGTGCAGGGATGGGGTGGATAAAAGTTGGATGTCGACCGATGGCACAGCTTCAGCCCCTGACAACCTTGCCTGTGCCTCACCATGCCTATCATCATTGGCAGAGTCTGTATAGACACTATCAGTTTGCCTGCAGGAGGGACCCTGACCCACCTCGCCACCTGTGAGGGGAAAACAAAAAACGCAATTTTAGACCTGTACGTCATTGCTTATCTCTACACACACTCTCTCTCTCACACACACACACACACACACACACACACACACACACACACACACACACACACACACACTTAGAGGGGAGGTGGAACAAAGATATTACATAGACCTCTCATTACCCAACAGTCAAAATGCATGACATATAGCACTCAACAGCATGCACTGCAGCTATACTCAATCCTTGTTACCAACATTATACATCTCTGTGATGCATGAGTTGTGTTAGTAGGTGATGCCCCTTTCCCTGGAACACACTGCACCCATGTACACAGTATTGCTGTGCACATGTTCAGCACCTTGGCATGTACTGTGCACTATACCTCACGTGTGTACACACCATTGCTGAATGTGTATATGTGTAGCAGTTATGTTTGCTCTGTTGCTCACAGCACCTATGTGTTTGTCTGACACATACCGGGGATGATATGAGGACAGATGTCAATAGTGAATGCCTGACCTCTGATTTGCAGATCTCATCATTAGCAGTGCATGTATGAGTAATAAAATCCAATTACACTGACAACCTTTAAACCTTAATGTGGCTATGAGGAGTGTACACACCCTTATTGATATACCAGCCTCTTCCATGATATGCAATAGGGCCACAATACTGCGTATGTTAACATTGCACATACCTGATATGTGACATATGACCTGTGCAATCAAATGCAGTATCAAACAAATGTGTTAGTTGTGCATATGCTGACTGAGAGGCATACAATATGTGGGTTGCATTAGTGTGCAGACCCTTAACATGATGATTTGTTGCAGCACCTGTTAAGTGAACTACAGCAGTCACTATTCCTGGAAGGGGTATACTAGCATGGCCCATCTTCACTTGCCATTATTTGGTCACTTTACACTACAAATATTCCCCAACTCTGCCAGATTGCAAGGTCAGCTCATGTGCACAGCCCTTGGAGGTCACACAGTGCCTTCATTATTGCTGTGGAGTTAGGGTTATGTCTGACAAAATTCATGACCTTGACTGTGTTCAGATACAGACATTTTTACTGAGCTTTGGATGTACGCTTCAGTTCACTGTTGTGTTTCAGGATGACACCCCTCCCCATCCTAAGCCTTATTGCAGATGATTGACAACTAAGGGTCACACATGAGTGTCATTTTGCAGTGTTCTAAATTCAGAACACCATGTCTACCAGCCTAGTTCCTGTTAATAAACAACAAACTTAAAGGTGTACACTGGCACCAGAAAGTTAGAGATGGGGATGGTGGGCCTGAGGTGGAGTGAGGTGTTTCTTGTGCACTACATGTATCTTTATTAATACTGTCTGTAGGTTTCAGCCTTGGTCTCGGTACACCATTACACATTGCAACACATGCCTTTGGGAGACTTATTATTATGCATATGCTACCTGTAGAGAGCCCTGGATGATGTTTCCTGTGGAACAACTCTTCCATCTGATTACCCTAACCCACAGGCCACACTTATGCAGAGTCCAGGTAAGCATCGACACAGGTACTGCACAGGCTGTATTTGCTAGACATTCCTGCAAGTCCCTCAGTGTTGTTGCATGTTTCTGGGCAGCTTCCATGACCAGTTTGCAACATATGCTGTCATCTGTCTTGGACGGACATCGGATTATTTTCTACATTAATGTTGGCCCATACTTCATAGTCACTACGTCTCCCTCTCCTGAGTGCTACATTTTGGATATGGAATCCATTCCATGATTCTAAGATGTGTGCAAGCCATGGCTGCCTCTGTTACGGGTGAGTAGGCAAATGTCATGGACATACTTGGACAGCAGACCATTACTTGGTGTGACATTGAGGCCCTGTACTTGATGGAAGGTGCATAATCAAGAAGAGTGAATGCTGTCAGTACCTCAAAAGCTGCTTCCACAATATGTTATTTGGAGTGTGTGCAGACATATGCTTCAAGTGTTTGTTAAGGTATGTATTCCCCATATGTGTTGTCCTAACATAGGATTCCATATTACACATTCATTGCTCATGTTAGGATCACATTACAGGTTGTAAAAGGTGTGGAATGTGGTATTATGATATGTTGTTGTGTAGATCTGTAACAGTTGCCATTGTAATAGTGGTATATACACTGTTGTAGCCACTGTATAAGGGTAATGTTTCAGACATGTCCCTACTGTAGGCCATTTGTTCCACCATTATGTTCATCTCTGTCCATACATCTTGCACTGACAGGTTGTTAGGTATACTGCAGGACACTTACATACCCTTTAAATATGCCACCATGGTGACCACTCTGATGCAGGGCAGTTAACAACAACAATAAGTGAACATGTACAGCATGCATTATGGGTAGGTGTGGTAAATGTGTGCATGACAAATACCATGGCCATAACATGGCCGGAGTATTGGCTAACCTGAATAAAATGACTCCATATTCACCAGCTACAGGCTGCTGCCCCAGTTGTATACCAGAGGGACCTACATAGTTGTATGAGAGATGCAATGTTAGTAGCCACACCTGTGGCATTGGTACAGGATGGAAGCAGCATTTCAGTACATCAATAGTACAAACCCACAATACTAGAGATTATGTATATCTGTTCATTAGTACACTGCAGCAACAGACTATGTTATTTCACATATGCATAAAGATACTTTACAGATGAAGATGGATATGCAACAGTGGTCTACTAATGTGCCCTGGGGCCTTATCTGCATGCTACTTGTCCATTGTGTGGGTAGCACCCACCTCCACAATGCTATCTTCAAGTTTCTGGCTTGGCTGGCAGGCGGGTGCCCCAAGGCTGGTGAGGAGCTTCTCAGCATGTGTGAGTGGGGGCTGGATGGCATGACCCCCACCTATGGCTAGCCAGTCCCACCTAACTGCAGTTGCACGCTGATGGGTGTGGCGGATGAGATCAGTGCAACCATGTTGCACCTGCTCATAACTGCGGTTATGGAGCCCGACATCGTTTACCCTGAGGACGAGCTCATTCCACAGGGCAGTCCTCTCCTGCAGATCATGGACCATGCATTCAAAGAGAGTTCTGTGATGTTGTACAAGAAAGTTTATTATTATTTCATTCTCCTGGGGAGTATACGCAGGGAGACGCTCCCGGGACATAGTGCCTGAAAGATATAAACAGGAGAAAATGTCTGAGGACCTCATATTGCAAGGATATAATAGTTGTTAATTGACACCCCCCCCCCAACATATCTGCAACAGTAATCTGAACACAGAAATCAATGGGTATGTTTACACCAAACCTACTATTGGGACATATATCCTATTGTTCAACAAACATTGGAATGTGTTTCTATTCATGTTCCATGTTGAAACATTATCATTGGTGGCCTGTTGCTATCAATGTGACCTGCATGCCATTGTAATGGCCACTGTGTTTCCATATATGCATGTGTTCTGTTTGCTATGCAACTGTTCCAAATCTGGTGTTTTGGGTTATGGGAATATCTATGCATGCTGTTATAACTAATCCTGGATTGTGTTGACTATTACTAACCCACATATGTTCTAAAACTGCAACACAAAAGCATGTTTGGGAAGGCCGTTCCCAACAGACCCACCTCTCCCACCTCCTCTGGCCATGGCGCAAGGCTACAGCATGTCTGGGACTCACCCCAGGACCTCATCATCTGCTGGTCCTGCACTACCTTCAGGTGGAACCACCTCAGGGTATGGGACTCATCCCCCCTTGGGACTGGGCACAGACAGGATCCCGTCACCTGAAGACAAGTCAAGGGTCTGGTGCATAGGGAGCTCTGCAGAGAATTTGGGGATCTGCTACACCAGCTTGAGGGCCTCATGGTGCAATTAGAGGGTCAGCCTGCCCCTCCTGCTCAGCCCCCAGCACAGCCACCTTCAGGACCAGGAAGGTGCAATGGTGACTTGTCTGTCTTCTGACCCAAGCTACCTCCCCAAATATACCTACTATCCTTCCCCAACATCCTACTCTCACCTTGACAAAAATATGGCAATCTATTCCCAAAAAAGAAATTCACACCATACATAACTGTCCATTTGACACTGACTTACAACTGCTTAAAGGTGCCTTAATCACTCTGTATCCAACAGCCCTTGTTCTGGCCAGAAAATAAATTATCAGCCCTTCAAGTGTCTAACCCAGGACCCTGCACACCATAGCCACAGCAACTTACCACTAAGCCATCTGAGCTGCAGATATGTGTGATGTTTTCTCAAACATATGCAGCACAGTCATTCAACAGTGGGGAAATGTGTATGTATATATATATATATATATATATATATATATATATATATATATATATATATATATATGTGTGTGTGTGTGTGTGTGTGTGTGTGTGTTTGTATATAGGTAGACATACATGTATATATATATATATATATATATATATATATATATATATATATATTTATATATATATATATCTATGGAGTGCATTCAGACATCAGATCCACACTCTGAACCTTGTTCCTCCACAGCTGAACTGTTTGTCTTGCTACAAAACAGAGGATCACATGTCAACACAGCCTAACATTAGGGGGATATATAGGGACAGATCGTAGATATGCCTATTACAAACCTATAATGTTTGTGCATGATACATTTCACATTACCATGACTGTTCGGAAGGTGGTGTGTCTATCATGACTTCATTACTTCCACCTTCAGCTATTTGCCAGACTAATATAGATGTTTGGAGGAACAGAACAAACACTATGATGGCTTCAAGCTTGACATTCTGTGCAGATCTGCCCAGTTGACAGGTAGGGCCCACTGCCCACAGGGCCAGATGCTTTGCCCATAAGAGTTGTTCAGCAGGACATTATTATAACAAACCTTGATGGCACATATAATCTTTCAACATCATCTGTCCCATTATTACAGACCAAGTACTACATTCAATTACATGCTGACATGTCTCACATACCTGTTTTAGTATTGTGCTCTCGTCTGTGTACCATTTGGATGTCTTCCTTGTTTGGTTTGGGTTTTCTTTGTAGTATTTTTGTTTTTTAGTATTATTTTTTATTTTTTATTATTTCTCTTGATCTCTCTCTCTCTCCACTACAGGGATTGAGCTGGTTTGAATAGGTTGCAGCAATGCTTTTGTAGGTGATGCTCATGATCAGGTGATGGCCTCTGCACCAGTTGGTGTTTCCCACTTGCTGAGTGCATGCAGCCAGCTGTGTAGTACTTCCAATAGCCAATGTCATAGCACCCACTACTATAAATGACTACATCATGTGGGTGCTGTCTCTTTACCTTTCCGGTACGGAAGACGTCCTTCCTATGTGTGGGCAGCAGTGTTACAGACAGCCAGTAGCAATACCTCTTACAACAGGACTTGCGGACACAGGCCAAATACATGTTTGTATAAGGTTCTAGACCTAGGGACAATGTGTGAGTATTGCTGTTATATGCATTGAATACTGCTAGTTTTACAGGGTTTGTGTGTACATGCTAGTTTTGCATGGAATGCAGTCTGTCTGCATAGCTCTCAACTGCGGGCCTATCCACATGATGTTCTGAGGACTGGCTGTTATGTTTTGTCTGTTCAACACACAGGTACATTTACATTGTGACAACTAATACTTTTCTCCCTAGGACTTGAGTACAGAGTGTAATTGGAAGGTGCTGAACTACATCTGTAATTAAGTGTTGATTGATTCTTATCTTCAAGGCAAGTGTGTTTTTTACTGTTGTACTACTTGAAGGCTTTAGCCTAGACAGTAAAGTATGTTATGTTTTGCAGATTGCTGTATCCTATGTTATGTTTGAGAGTTGCATTAATCAGTTATTATGTATTTCAGACATCTAACTGCTATAAGAAATGGCATAAACAACTGAAATAGTACACCAATAAACATTACTATGTATGCAAACTTGTGTGTGGTGTCATGTCCACTGCATTGTGTGTGGGTATATGTTTCATGCAATAATTCACATTTGTAGGAAAGAATCAAATGCTGGTCATTTGAAAAGATGGCAAATGCAGGAATAATGGCTGTTTGATATGCTGTGCACCCTCTATATATACTCTTTATATATATATATATATATATATATATATATATATATATATATATATAAGTAGTTATATATTTATATGTGTATGTATGTGTATATACAGATTCACTTCAGAAGCTCGAAATACTGAAATGTCGAATTTCAGTATCTCGAGCCTAAGAAGCCGAATCCAAACAACAACGAAAACTGAATACCGCAAAATTCAAAACCTCGAACTCACACACACACACACACACACACACACACACACACACACACACACACACACACACCATTCTCCACACAAACACGCACAATCTTTCTACTACATGAAAGCAGGGCCCCCATGTCGGGCGCTGCGCCCCCCCCAAAATCCTCCCTACTTAAATATTCTCACTCCGAGGTTGCACTACATACAAACACATCAAAACACCACCACACAAGCTACATTCTCTAAAACACATCACAGCAACAAATACACTGACACACACCACAGCCCCTACCCAAACCCCTTAACACACACACACACACTTACCTGAATACATGACCACAGTGGAAGTTTAGAAGTGTGAAATTCAAAACCTCTGGTATTTGAGGTTTTGAGTTTCACACTTCCAAACTTTTGCTATTATGTGGACTCGGATTCTTAGGCTCAAGATACTGAAATTTGAGATTTAAGTATTTTGAGCTTCTGAAGGGAACCCGTATAGATATATATACATATATATATATATATACATATATAATATATATATTTATATATATATATATATATATATATATATATATATATATATATATATATATATGCATATAGATGTATATGTATCTATGTGTGTGTCTATATGCATCATTGGGATGTTTACTGTTTCTACATTGTACATTCCCTATGGTAGACTGACTATTCTGCATGATATGTTAAAGAAATCATCCTAACATCTTACAGCTGAGATGGCTTACTGTTAACTTGTTGTGGCTATGTTGTTCAGGGTCCTGGGTTCAAGACTTGCAAGTGTTGGTTATTGTGTTGCAAGGCAGCTCAGTTCAGCTGTGGAGGAAGGGATGGTGGCAATAATTACAAGAGATCCCTATTTTGGGCCCCTTCACCCCCTTTGGTCAGATGTTTTGCAGTGAAAGGTTCAGAGTGTAGATCTAATGTGCTAATGCAATACACACACATTATATATATATATATATGTATATATATATATATATATATATATATATATATATATATATATATATAATTATATATATATATATATATATAGAGAGAGAGAGAGAGAGAGAGACATATATATATATATATATATATATATATATATATATATATATATACATGTTCATAGGTTCATAAGTAGGTACTAGGCTATTGGCCCTAGAGCCTATATAAGCCTAGCCAAATGGTACACTGGCTGTTGCCACCCAAGAAAATTATTTTCCTGTGCCCCTGTCAAGTAGAGCCACAGAAGTGATCCAGGGGTAAATTTCCTATCTCCCATCCAGTCATCAAGATTTCTCTTGAAGAGTGTAAATGAAGAGCTTTGTTTGACATAGATAGGTAGTTTGTTCCAAAGTATGGGAAGTCTCTTGAACAGGAATCTCTCCCTCCAGCATGTTCTGTTTATTGTTGTGACAAGGTTTAGGTCACTAGAGCGTGTAGCTTGGAGGGATTGGGATTTATTTATGTGGAGCATGTCCAACAGCTCTGGGTTTGACATAGCTTTATATGTTAGGCAGAGATTGCCTCTGAGTAGGCGATATGCAACAGAGTAAAGCTGGAGTTTTTGAGATGATCTGCATAGGGCATTTGTTTGAGGCTGGTAATCCTATTTGTGAGGTATTTCTGTGGCCTTTCCAGTTGTTGTAGATGTCTTGGCAAATTGTGGGTACAGCATACCAAAAAGGCTTTGTACTCTTTAATGGGACTAATGATGGTGATGACGGTAGAGGCAGAACAATGACCTCTTTTTTTCCTGGATGAGAAACCTTTTTGTGATGAGGTGTGCCAATGAGAAGGATTTCCCTGACTACTGTGGTGATGTGATTATCAAAGGAGAGACTACTGTCCACCTGTTGTCCGATAAGGTCTCTTATCACACTTTCGGGTGTTAAATAGACATACACCGTCTGTGTGGTAGATTCATGGGTACAGAGTTTTACCAAAAGTGATGACAATGCACTTTTTTGGCATTGAGCTTGAAGCCATGTGGCTTTTGACACCGGCATCTGTTTCAGTGAGGCCCTTTTTGTAGGATGTCCACATCGTTAGGAGTCTTGATTATTGCTCTGGTTTGCAGTTATCTGTGAACTTTTGTTAGCCAAAGACCTTCTGGTGTTAGCCTGTACTTCAGAGAAGTAGATGCAATACTAAACAAGAGAGGACCTAGGACTGAACCCTGTGGTACTCCCACTTGACAAGACATGTATATATATATATATATATATATATATATATATATATATATATATATATATATATATATAGTTTCACATCATGTATATATATGAAGACATACGTCTATATATATATATATATATATATATATATATATATATATGTGCCTATATATATATATATATATATATATATAGATATATACATATATAAAGCATGTATTTGTATGTATACATATATAAATATATATTGTATATATATAGGCAAATATTAATATATATATATATATATATATATATATATATAAACATATATTTGTATATGTATATATATATATATATATATATATATATATAAGCATATAAACATATTTGTATATATATATATATATATATATATATATATATATATATATATAAACATATCTTGTATATATATATATATATATATATATATATATATATATATATAT
>NC_056735.1:965107899-965367899 GCF_019279795.1 Protopterus annectens
GGCCAGATGAGGTGGGAGAGGTTGGTCCGCTGGGACCAGCCTTCCCAAATGTGCTATGGTGTTGCAGTTTTAAAACATATGTGGGTTAGTAATAGTCAACACAATCCAGGGTTATAACAACATGCATAGATATTCCCATTAACCCAAAACACCAGATTTGGAACAGTTGCATAGCAAACAGAACACATGCATATATGGAACCACAGTGGCCATTACAATAGCATGCAGGTTACATTAATAGCAACAGGCCACCAGTGATAGTATTTCAACATGGAACATTAATAGAAACACATTTCAATATTTATTGAACAATAGGACATATGTCCCAGCAGTAGGTTTGGTGTAAACATACCCATTGATTTGTGTATTTAGATTATTGTTGTAGATATGGTGGGGGCGAAAGATGTTAATTGACAACTTATATATCCTTGTAGTACTCATAACTTTAATTATCATTGCTCTAATCATTAAGGTACAGGTATTATTTCAGTACCCTATGGCCTTGGTTTGGGGAGTGGTATGTTTGTACACAGTGTATACTTCAGCTGTCTTATAGCTAAATTTTACATCTCGTACCTGTGAAGGGAATGTTTGTTAACACTACCTGAATGTTCCTACACATATTCCCATATTCCAAGTTAATATTATGCACATACCTTTCAATCTCTTAATGCACACACTCTGGATAAAGCTTGACAACATGGGGGTAGAATTTATTTTATTTTTTTATTTTTACATATGTCGACTGGGATAGTCCAACTGGATACATGTCCATTTTAAGTGGAGGCCCGGGGAGAAAAGCTCCAAAGGAAGTTACACAAGCAAACTTATACTACAAATTAAACACAATTTACAGACACTGTTGAGGAGTCTAAGTTAAACAATCTGACAAACTTCTAATCTGGCTTAACAATTACAACACAGTTGAGTTCAATTTACAAAACAGTACTGGTGCAACTAAGTATTTAGTCAGGCTTGGAGCAAGGACATAGCCATTGAAACTTGAAATATTGCTTGAGAGTTTTCTTAAATTGAGATAGGGTAGTGTCTAGGATAATGTTAGCAGGTAGTAAGTTCCAGGTTTTGCCAACAGAGTTGGTGATCAGGGAGTCTCCAGCTGAATTGTTGGATTTGATAGTTTGTACTACCAGTCTATTAGATGAGTGAAGTGGTCTGAGGTTGGAGTGAGGATAGATGGCGTTTTTCAAAGCAGGTGTATTTTCAGGTTGGTTAAGTACTTTGTGAGGCACAATAAGTTGGTTATACTGAATCTACCTGGGTAGCTCTAGGCATCCGAGATTTTTTAGGTTTATGCAGTGATGTGTTCTATAGGGCAGGCCAGTGACAAATCTAGCTCTGTTATTATAGCAGCTAGAGAGTCTGTTAACTTCATTTTTATTTAAGTTGGCAAGTAAAGGGGAAGTATAGAAGAGGATAGAGAGTAGATGGGAGCGGGCAATGGCAGTCCTAGCAGGTGGGGTTAGAAATGGCTTTATCCTATATAGTGAGCCCAGTTTTTTATTAATAGTTTTGATAGTTTTGTTAACGTGCACATCAAATTTGAGATTGTTGTCTACAGTATGCCCAATGAGTATCGTTTGGGCATCTGGTGAGATTATGGTACCATTATTAGACTTAATGGAGAAAGATAATGTCAGGGATCTTTGAGTGGGGGAGAAAAGTAGGAGCTTTGTTTTGTTGGGATTTAGAATCAGACAACAGTTGGCAAGCCAATTTTTAACTAAGTTAAAATTACCCTGAATAATTTTCTGCAGCTCTATATGGGAGGTGCCAGTGCAGATCAACGTGGAGTTATCCGTGTATTGAATGCTGTTAGGATTTGGGATGACAGTGTGGAGGTCATAAATAAAAATGGAAAACAGTAGTGTCCTGGGGGACACCTAGGGTGTTGGGTAGGAGGTTGGATAGTTTGTTCTGCCATAGGCCAGCTTGTTGTCTATTGTCTAGATAGGATTCAAACCCCTGAAGAGAGTGATTGCCTAGAGACATTGTTGTCAGGGTGTGGATGAGTAGATGGTGGTTAACCATATCAAAAGCCTTAGAGAGATTAAAAAAAAAGAGCTGAGGATAGTTTGTTGTTGTTTCTGTTATGGTTTATAGCATTAGAGAAGGTGAGGAGGGCTGTGGTGGTACTATGATGTGGTCTGAAGCCATGCTGAGATTTAGCCAGTAGGTTGTTTTGGATTAGGAAGTACAGAAGTTGTTTGTGGATGCACTTTTCCATGATTTTTGCCAGGGGTGATAAGATGGTTATGGGTCTATAATTAGATAATTCAGTAGAGCTACCACCTTTATGGAGGGGTATGACATGAGATATTTTCCAGACAGAGGGGACTGTGGCTTCTGATATGGTCTGATTAATTAGAATGGAAATGGGTTACACTATAGTATCTGCAACTTTTTGTAAATATTCAGCAAGGAGAAGGTCAGTGGCAAGGGTAGTAGGTTTTAGTTTTTTTATTAGAGTACGAATGAAAGATGTAGAGACTGGTTGGAAGCTAAAGGAGGCCTGGGTACTGGGAATGGTATCCTGTATGTTAGAGGAGTTCAGGGGTAATTGGCTAGCTAGGGCTTGGATAGTCTCAGTAAAGAAACTTTTAACGGTGTCAGTGACATCCTCTGGTAGTTTATCAGTAGAGGCTGAGGGAGGTGGAGTGGTGGTTTGACCTCGGAGCAGTAGTTTGTTTATACCTGCCCAGAATTTTTGAGGATTATTTTGTTTTCCTTGCTGGAGATGGAAGTAATAGTTAAATTTGTTATCTAGTAAGATGGATCTTTTTGCCTCATTCCTTATTTGCCAAAATTTAATTTGATCTAGAGGGGCTTTTGTAGCATGCCAGATAGCTCATGCCTTATTCCTGACTATGATTTTTTATTTGTTTTTTTTAGAGAGCCATGGGGTAACTTTTGTTTTGATCCTAGTGGAGTGAGCAGGAGCAGGAGAATTGAGGATGGTAAGGAATTTATTGTTATAGTAAGCAACCGCTTCATCTAGGGGGCAATTGTTTTAGGGCAGACCAATTGCATGATTTATGTTCGTCCTGAAATTTGTTGGGATTAAAGTTTTTATTATTTCTTACTGTTCTATAGGTGAGCTGATGGGAATTATAGGTTTTGTGTTTACAAATAAAGGTGAGAAAGTGATCACTGACGTCATCAGGAATGGTCCCTGATGTATACATTTGGGGGTGGCTGTTGATTAGTATCCAGTCTAGTATACTTTCTTTTTGGTTAAGTTTACCTATTCTGGTGGAGGTGGATATGACCTGTGTGAACCCATACAGGTTTACATGGGTGGTAGGAGATTGAGAGGAGCAGGTGTTCCAGTCAATGTTAAAATCTCCAAGTACTATGGTTTCTTGTGGATAGTTATCAGCTAACCAGTGGATGATGTCTTCTAGGGTATTAGTATTATTCCTTGGGGGAATGTACAAGCAGACAATATTTATGCATTTGTTTTTGTTAATTTGGAACTTGGTGGATAGTATTTCTGCTTTATTGACTTGGGGCAGTTGAATTGGGTCTGAGGTAACATTTAGTGTAGATTTGAAGAGTACAGCTACCCCCCTCCCTTCCTAGTAGTGCGGTCAAGTCTAAGTATATTATACCCAGGTGGTAAAACTTTGTTATCTGAGGTTGATGGTTTTAGCCAGGTTTCAGTTAGGCACAGAATATCAGGGGATTGGACATGTAGGAGGGCATGTAAGTTATGTACCTTATTATTTATGTTTCTAATATTTAGATGGCAGACCAGGAGGGAGTTGGGGGACCTATTTATAGATAGTGATTTGGTAGGGTTATTATCATATGAGGTTGAGCTATCTAGAATGGAAGGTCCAGGGTTTGGGTGAATATCTCCATCCTTTGTGAGTTTATAGCATAGGTTTATTATTAGCCTCAGGAATTTGTTTATAAGTCTCTGATAATGTTTAGATTTTGAGCTGATGTATCTAGGTTGAATAGGCTGATGGGATATTGTGGTTAAGGAGTTGGGTACAGGAGTAACTAATGGGTGACCTGACATGTTTGAGACAACTGGGGTAGGTTGATATTTTGGGTAGTGAAATCTTAGGTAAGTCTGATTTTCATAAGTGGAGAGGAGATATGGAATTAACATAAGGGATAGCAGAGAGAGTAATGATATTGTTTTGGATGGTGACATAGTTGGAGGCTGGGTTAATGTTTTAAATATAGAGCCCTTAGGATTTTGTGGATGGATAAAAAATACAGGGGGGGCTGGTTTAGAATAACCAGTACAGTACTGGTTGGATCTGATAGGAAGTGGAGGGAGGATGTGAGGGGTGGGTTAAACAGAGGAGTAAGGTCCTGATTGGATCAGATAGGAGGAGTGAGGTTTTGTGGCTATAAAGCTAGCAGCAGCAGGGGAGGGTAGAAATTAAGGACATGTACAAATAGGGACATGTTTTGAATGTTGCTGTCATAAACCTGGAGAGTTGCTAGAGTGATAGGATTTGTTTTAATATACATTTTCTGAAAGTGTTGAGATCTGAAATTCAAATGTATGTCATTATTTCATGACTACAATTCTGAGATCATACCACTGATTTGCCAGGGGGACAGAGGAACAGGCAGAAAATATGAGCCAATTATCTGGACATTCTGAAAAATCTGTACAGTTGAGAGGTATGATTATGCATACAGCTTACTACCACTCCCAGGATTCGAACCCTGGCTGTGTCTGCTAAAAATACAACAATTTAAGTTGCAGCAGAGTGTGCTATTTGGATATTTCTGTTTATTCCTTCAGTGTTTTCTGTCTAAGTCTCTCTTGGTTGTGCAATCTGACCTTGTAATTACAACAGTCTTATACAGACATTCCTAGACATATTTTTATGTAGCACAGTGTGAGAAACAGTGGTTGACACAACAGTATTATTCTGATATCAGAAGTTACTGAATGCTAGATGTCAGGCCATACTATACCAGAGTAAGCACTACCAGTGCAAGATTTAAATCTTTATTGGCAGGCATAGTTTTCTTATCTAACAGACCTGGGGAGGGAATGTTTGTTAACACTACCTGACTGTTTCTAAACATATTCCCAGATTATAAGTTAATATTATGCACATACCTCTCAATGCACACACCCTGGACAAAGTTTGACAACATGAGGGTACAAATAGGAACACGTTTTGGATATTGCTGTCATAAACTTGGAGAGTTGCTAGAGTGACAGGATTTGTTTTAATATACATTTTCTGAAGGTTTTGAGGTCTGAAAATCAAATGTATGTCATTATTTCGTGACTACAATTCTGAGATCATCCCACTGATTTGCAAGGGGGACAGAGGAACAAGCAAAAAATATGAGTCAATTATCTGGACATTCTGATAAATCTGTACAGTTGTGAGGTATGATTATGCATACAGCTTACTACGACTCCCAGGATTTGAACCATGGCTGTGTCTGCTAAAAATACAGCAATTTAAGTCACAGCAGAGTGTGCTATTTGGATATTGTTGTCTATCTCTTCAGTGTTTTCTAAGTCTGTATTGGTTGTACAATCTGATCTTGTACTTACAACAGTCTTACACAGACATTCCTAGACATTTGTTTTATGTAGCACAGTGTGGGTAACAGTGGTTAACACAACATTACTATTCAGAAAATGCAACAATAAATGCCATACAATACCAGAGTAAACACAACCAGTCTAAGATTTAGAGCTTTATTGCCAGGCAGTTACAGTTTTATTTAAATATGACCTATATGGGACTGTTACTGTCATATTGTCTGGGTTATTCAGTACAACCCATACACAGTTTTTATACTGCCAGGTGCCGTTCTTCTACTTTATATTTATTTGGTATGACTACTACAAGCAGGCTTGTTACTCACCAGCCTCTTGATGCAGCCTTTGCAGCCTACTAGCATAGGCTTCCTGATTCACAGCCCACTCAGCTGCAGCTGAAAGGGAAATAGAGAAATATTTAGGCATACCTATTCATCATATACACAGGCTGGACATTAGTAAACAGTTATTAGTATGAGTACTTACACACTGGTGGGACATCACCTCTCTGCCTTGCTTCTTAGACCCACTTGTCCACGAGCTCCCTCTTTCTCTGCTTCAAGTCGGCATAGTGGTGCCGGACCTGCTCACCAGTCCGAGGGATACCAGTGGCACTGATAAGATCACAGGCGAGATGGTCCCAGGCTTCCACTTTATATTGCGAGCCTTGGTACTAGCCCTGCAGCAGTCTCTCATCATGGTTTTGTACCAGGAGCCCTACCATGACCTTGGACCCTGTATGCCCCAGTGCTGTGCATGGAAGCACATGCCCTCATCAACTCCTGCCATACTGCCTACAGTGGGAAGCTGCAACCAGTTATGAGCTGTATTCCCACCTGTGGGGTTTAAATGCAGCCAATTTCCCACCCTTTGCCATGATTGAACGGTTTTGAATATGCTGAGCTAAGCTACGGGCAAACCTGCTTAGCTAAGGTTGGCAGTGCTTAAAGGGACAGGTTCAGCACTGCTTACCGATGGGCAAATCCACTTAGCTGGGCTACTCTTTGCTTAGCAGTCATATTTATTCAATGCTTACACCTGGTAAGCAGAGCTGTGCAATGCTCAGCATTGCTCATTTTTCATTTTATAGACTATGCTGTATGGCATTGATTCATCATTCATTACATGTTATAATTTTTTTTACTGTCCCTGACGTCCCCCAATGTGCTTTCATTACATTTATTCATATGTGACTATACTGTATGGGGCACTTGTTTTTGTATGGGGGTTTCACAACTATATTAAACTGACACCTCACATCTGGACCTAATGCAGTACTCCGGTTAACAAATAGGTTCATAGGTTCAAGGGTGTGTATTAGGCTAATGGCCCTGGAGCCTTTACAAGCCTAGCCCATAGGATTACCCAGGCATTGTGCCACCCAACCTTAGTATATATGTTATTTAGTAGCTAATAATAAAAAAAAATTTTATGTACTGCTTTCATATGTAAAATGCAAATTGGCTACAGTGAGAATTGAACTGGGAATGGCTGCTTGCAAAACATATTCTCTAATCATTACACTATTGCAGTACTACTTATGTTGGATCTCTCTTGCTATTTAACTTCTTGTGCTGTTTAAGCTGGACTAAGCATAGCTAAGCAACAGGCACACCTGCGCAGTTACACTTAAACTTTATTGCATTTATAAAAAAAAAAAAAAAAAAAAGAATTTTTGATGTGTTATTTTATCTATTCCCTTCAGAATATCCCTGGTCATGCTGAACCTGCTATTTTACCAACTTTCTGCTTTGTGGGACAATTGTCCCTTTTGGCTTTGTCCACATTCCTTACTCTGACAGTTTGGGAGGTGTGCGTTATGTATTTATGCTACCTGTGTTATCCTAACACCTTTTGGCTTGGTAGGGATGATTGCCCCTTATGCCTTTGACTAGATTTGTTATCCTGATGGGTTGGGGTGTTACGAGTATTCTCGCTCATTTTTTAATTGTCAAAAGGCAATTCTGGAGTGCAGGGGGCATGTGTATTGTGACAGCTCTGCTCTCAGACACACCCCCTGCGCTCGTACACGGAACTGTGTCCATTTTAGAGAATGGCAGCACACCTTCATAAATATGCATGGCTCGCTGAGGTGCTGAACAGGAATGGTCTCTGCCATGCAAGAATAACTTATTCCTGCACCGCTGCTTGCTGAATCCCAGGGTTAGTATTTAAACATCTGGTTACTTTGCAGCTTTTTGAGTTGAACTGCTCTGCTACATGCTTAACAGAAAATGTAGTTTATTTAGCTACCTGTTCAACATGTACTTCATTTTTTATAGGAAAGTGTAGCAGGAGGTTGAAAGACCGAATAACAGAACATATGTCAGATATTAAAAGAAATGTGCAAACTAATGCTTTGGCTAAACACTCTGTGGATAAAAGTAACAAACATATATTTGGCTTTAGAGTGGTCCAGATCATTTACTCTAATAAAAGAGGGGGAGACCTTAGGAATAAATTAGATATAGCTGAATACAGGTATATACTTAAGTTAAATGCAGATAAAGAACCAGGACTGAATACAGTAATCAGTTTAAAACCCATTTTGAAAGAAAAGCAAATGAGATTATAGTATGATTTTTATGAATAAATCTGTTTAGGTTTTATTTCTAGTTGCTTTTTATGTATTTTATAGAACATATAGTTAACGTGATGTAATTAATGAGTTTTGATGTCTGTTAATTGAAACTTATTTTTCATTGGTTGGCTGTTTTTTTTATTTTGAGTATAAATTTGTAGTTCTCTGTAAATATGTATCGCACACTGAAAAAGGGTTTTTGTAGTACCCAAAAGCTTGTTATTAAATTTTCACTTTCCCTGATGTTGTTGGTTTGGCTTTTTTTGTTTTTGTACTAGATGAATAATCCTAGTCCTTCTAATGTAAAAGCACAGTAAAGGAGTGTCTGTAGTGAAATGTTACTACAGAAAATTTAAAAGATATGAAATGCTACCATAAAAAAACGTAAAGATACGGCTACAGCTGTGTACTTTAAACAGCTTATAAATGTGCGATTATTCAGTAAAAGTACTTTGCTTTGTAAACATGAGTCAAGAGCCACTCAATTGTACAGAATTTATAAGGGACTTAAAACAAGATAAGCTGATTAATAAGCCCTCCAGCCAATAAAACTACATGTAGAAATCTCAAGTGTTTCCCTAACCTAATCTGACCAGGCTACCTGCCAGCTAGATGGAAAATCCACTGACCTCTTGATGTAAAAACAAGTGCTTGCTAGAGTGTAAAATGCACTACTTTATCCAACAGATAGCTAGATATTGAAATCAGAGCAAGTAAATTGGTAGAACAGATGAGAGGCAAAATGCACTTTTTCAATATAAGCATAAGGAAAGGCAAATAAATAATTCAAGATATAAACAGCAATGGAGGAAGGGAGGAGCTTATTAAGCTCAATTTATAGTAGGGATGGGCATCTTAAAATTACCAGGCTGAAAAGCAGATCAGCAAAGGGGAGGATGGCTGGGAAAATGGAATCACCAGTAGTGTTTTACTTTATAGAGGCTTGAAATCTTTTTATAAAATTCAAAGGCCCAGTAATTCACTGTGTATTTAAGTATCACTCAAGAAACAATTTAACCAATGAAAAAAAGTGTCTGAAATGTGCAACCGTGATAATTTAAGTGCCTATCTCTCACAAAGAACAACACACCAGGCCAAGCAGATTTCTTAAAACAGAAATCAAAATGGAGCAGGTAAAACAGAAAGCAGTTCAATCACTCACATGATACTGAATATTTCAAGCCGTAATAGGACCAATACATTCCATATATTAACTCACAGCATTTTAAGCGTTTAAGAAAATATTTTCCTCTTATGGGATAATTAAGACTATAAGGACTGATAATTGTCCAACTTACAAGAGTCAGTATTTCAAGGATTTTTGTGATCAAGGAACTGTACACAGTAAAGGTTCACTACCTTGGCCACATACTTATTAACTAGTGGACTGCTTCATGTAAAATGTAAGTGAAACAATTAGAATTGCCAGATCCAGAGTAATTCACTGGAAACAATAGTTAAGAGGTATGAAGTGCATGGACTGTCATGATTACACACCAAAATTGTTAAGCGCATCTGTAGCATCAGACCCAATTGTAACAGCACTCAGTGGCATGTGTTACAATTGTTGCAACCTCCCATCATTCCCATTGGTTCATGGTCACTACAGTGCTGAATGGTTGAACATGCGGGGCTGATAGTGCAAGGTTCATGCCAATATGAATTGGGTATAACTGAGTATGCAGGAGTTTCTTGTATGTTTGCATATGTGTTGTATATGGTAGACTTCACTGCTGTTCAGCAACAATCTAATCTTTGCAGTATTAGCATTCCTTAGACTTCGAGTTTTCTATTTTACAGTTAACACAAATATTAGTATGTACATTTTTGAAAAGCTTTAACAAAATAATTCAGTAATATCTCAGGCTACATGCATACTGTCAGCTTCATTTTTGTCCATTTCAAAGTTTTTCTTTGTATAATTAAGTACATGCACAGTACTTTATAGTTCCCTAACTACAGTATGTTAGACAGTGGTAAAGAACCACAACAGTTGTGATAGCTGTCATGTAATCTTTCAGATGATCTTTTGAAAGTTCGTATACAAAACACACTTTTGGTAATTGGTGTAAATATCAAGCAGGCTATGTAAAAGATGTACAGACATGATTAGAGAGTTCTCTTTATTTGTTTGTTTATATTTGTTGACAGGGCAATTATGTCTGAGGATAACTCATTTTCAGTGGACACCTGGAGAGAAAAGCTCAAAATGAAACAACGAAATGCACTGCAACACAGTCATGGCATCCATCTGTGACTGCATCCTGTTAAGTAAAAGAAACAATCATTGAAAATATATGGCTATACAAATTGAATACTATACATTACTTTTTATATACATGTACAATTATTTAAGCATGTCTAAAACATGTTTAATTTGATATAATATAATTGTATTTCCATAGAAGTTTTAGAAATTTAAAGGTATTTGTCTTAGGAGGCATACCAGAAAATATAATTAGTGAAGTAGAGGTGCTGTTCTGAAATTTTATTTGATAGTAAATTATTAAGCAATTTCTTCTTTACAGATACAGAACAAATGTTAGTGAAAGTCTGCTGCATGTAGGTAACAATAAACATTTCTAATACTTCTGAGCAGTGTGTGAGAAATTTTTCCATAATGTAGAAACTGAGCAAAATACTGCCATTAAAACAATTTTTGGATGGAAGAGTTAACGTGGTGGGGAGCTGGCTAAAGCAAGTCTTTCTGATAATGCATACTGTAAGAGCACTAACTGGATCCCATGTTATTGATTTGGCAACTACAAAACTGAATAAGTTATTTTCAGATGACTCCAACAAAATTAATGTTCATGTTCCAGCCAGTGTATTGATCTGGGTGAATTACAGTAGTGGGTCCTAGCTGTATACCATGAAACAAATTAGGTAGTTTAGTGGTTTGTATATTCGAGCATTAAAAAGGAATTGTACTGCAATTTTTGTAAAGGAAATCTGAAACTTGCAGTAAAACTTGGACTGAATAGGTTTTACAAGCAGTGATTCTGACATGATGAGGCATGAAAGTTTTCTGTGCAGTATAAGAGACCAGGTTTTGGTTGTTCTGGTGAGTATGTTTTGGTATGGAATCTATAAGTCTTGCTATAGAGTAACCCAGGAAAGTTTAATTAAATTGGCATTCCCTTCTCGAGTTGGATCTAGTAATGGTATCTGGAAATGGATTGACTTGAATTACTGTCTGCAAAAATAATGGCATTGATTTTACATGTGTTAAGACAAAAGCTTGAGCCCTACTCCCTTTTAATAACAGTGTTTAGCTAAACTGAAGGAATATATACATTTAAGAGGAGCTGGCTGCAGAAAAGAAAAAGGTCAGGTTATATAGATAACAAATAAAACTGTCAGGTTTACAGTACAATGCCAAATCACAAACCAACACAGTAAAAGAAGAGGATGGAGGTCTGATCCCTATGGTGCATCATATGTTTGAAAACATTTGAATAAACAAAATATCTGGGAAAATACTATAGTTGTGCTTTTCCTGTACATGGTTCTAATGGCTAAATTAGCTTTGGACATGATGTCAAACACATGGAAAAACAACTAGGCATTATGCAGAAGCCAAATTTTTGATAGCTCAGTTTAGAAAATGGTAAAACATCTGTCCAGATATTTTCCTAATTAGTAACATCATTGAATACCTCTCAACTGTACAGATTTTCACAGAATGTCCAGATTTTTGCCTTATATTTGTGGTCTGTTTTCTCATTAACTAGTGGTTTTCTGGCAAATCATTATCAAATTGTTGCAAATCGCTGAGACGTAAAGTCAGAAAATAATGACAGACATTTGAGTTTCAGACTTCATAGCCTTCAGAAAATTGATATTAGTGCAAAATCTATTATTCTAGCAATTTTCTAAGTTTGTAAGAGCAATATTTTAAAAAAAGTCTCTATTTTTGGGCCTTTGGCCCCTCCATTATTTATGGCTTTGTCCATATTTCTTGCTCTAAGAGGATGAAAGGCATTGTACTGATGTGTTATAGCAATTATGTCCAGTAATTAGAGAAATGGTTCACTGAAATCAAATAATTTAATATTGAAAGGAAGGTGATGCATTATTTTTGGATATCTGTGCCAAGAGGATAATAGTATTAGTTTATAATCAATAATATCCACAACAAGGAAATATTTTGAAACTGCAATTCAGTCAGATTCAGCTTTGCTAGTTTTAGGGTTCCAGAGATAGATTTCTTCTGAGGATCGGGCTATTATTTATTATCAAATGAAAGAGAATTTCACATTTCAACACAGAAAGTAATAAATGATTGAGATGTTCATTATTTCTAATGATATTTGCATTATTTCCCAGGGATGAGAAAGCATAAATTCCTTGTGAATCTAAATTTGAATATGAATTTCCTTGTGTCAAGACTTAAACGTTTAATAAACAAACAGAGTTTATTGAAACCAGTCGAAGTCTTATCAAGAAAGGGAAGTGTATTGTGAATAATCACATTATATAGGATAACCACTCTGTTTAAATCCAAAAAGTCATATATTGTTAGTAGTAGGAGTAAAATGACCTCATAAATGCAATAACTTTGCCAGCTCAAAATTATATTGAAGTGAGAAATATTGGGGAACTTAAGTCTTACTTTCATTTTTCATCTTTACATTACTAGTCTCCCACTTGGACACAAGTGCTCTTCAGCAATTGAATTCTGCTTGCTGAGCACACTCAAGCAACTCTGCAGTCTGTGGCTACCACCCCACCCATACAGTCTAAGAAGGAATCAGTACTGCAAAACTAAACAAGGATAAACATTTTGAGCCTCAAGAGCAGGGACAGTCCACCCAGGTATTCTACTTGTATGTGTTATGAGAGTGAAGCTATAACATTAGCAGTGTTTCTTAGTAGTTCTCAGAGTGCTAATAAAACTGACTGTTGTAGCCTTGTGTCCTCCCCCACCCCAGCTAGTGCAGTAATCCTAACTGTCCAGTAGACAGTATACATTTAATTCAGATCTCTGTGATTAAATTAACCATCAAACAGCTCTCTCAGTGCTTTCTGCCTTAGTTTGTACCACTCAAGCCCAACCTGTTTATTTGCATCTCTATGCATTCCCCTTAATTGCTAATGTATCTCCCTACTCTAATTCGTGCACAAACTGGCTGCTAATAAGCAAGTTAATGTGAAGACACACTTCCAACCTTAATAAACTTTGCTGTCTCTTCCATCCTTCACTTTACAGGTAGAGTTTGAATTATTACTCACCCCCTCTGAGGCCTTCAATGATAGATTTCCACTGATTGCCTCTCTGGTTTCGCTGGCTTCTTTGCATTCCACCTGGTTTACACCCCTTGTGCTATTCCCCTCCCCCAATACTATGTCTATATTAGAATCCTGCTGAGCATGGAGCCATCTTTAAATTACTAGTCTCCCACCTGGACACAACTGCCTTCAGCAATTGAATTCTGCTTGCTGGTAAGCCATTAGACCTCAGGAATTTGTTTAAAGTGTTCAGATTTGTAAAGTAAAAGTTACTTTTTGCTGCCCATTACTCTTGTCTTGGTGGGCTCTGCCCCACTCCATTCACCCTTGCTAACGCTCAGGCTCTCTCCACTTCACTGCCCTGCCCCCACTTCCCTATCACCCCTACTAACTCTACATTTATAGTAATCGCAACCACACCCGCAGCTCAACCTCACATCATTTCCACCAATCACAGCTCCTCAAGTCAGATCACATTACACCACACCCACTTGCTCCACCACAAAATACTCCCAACCACTCTCATTCCCACTAGGCATTATTACATCACCCCACACTACTTACCCATCCAAATATAGTGCAACCCTATAATTCTTATCCACATCTCCACCTAGAGCCAACTTAAACTTTATAACAATGACTATCACACAACTAAGTCTAGTCTGTCTTCTCATATTTCTTTATAACTCCACAAGTTATCACTCTAGCAATACCCCTAAACATAGTAGCACAACACTATATTATGCATTCTCATATGCAGACACAGCACATTATAATAATATCTGCCCACAATTGTTCAAGAACTACATAGCAGACCAATTCAGAAATAAACACATATGCTCTCATTCCTACTCCAAAAAAACACAATACTTTCTCACACTCATCACCAAACTCCAACATCTGTATCACCATTTTAATACCAGGCTCACCATAAGTGGGGACATCCACCCCAACCCAGGCCCAAATCCATTCTGTCCAACACAAACTGCTCCAACACAATTGTCAGAACATAATACATAATACATAATTCATCCCTGGGCAAATCAACAGCAGCAAAACCAGCCATCTTTTAATGCTAAATATTAATGTTAGCAGTATCAAAAATAAAATACCTAAACTCCTGGCCACAATAGCACACTACTCCCCAGACTTGGTTGCTTTAACAGAAACATGGCTAAATAAAAACATAGCTAAATCAGAAGTTCTCCCTACCGGCTACAATATCATTAGACAAGACAGACCACTTTGTAAAGGGGGTGTTGCTGCCTTACTGTATAAGTCCAACTTAACTGTATGTCAAATACCAAACTCCTGCACCTCCCCCAATAATTGGGACATACTTATCTCGCAACTTCAGCTTCACCCTAAAAAGATCATCACAATTGTGATCTGTATTCCACCTGGTAATACACCTGCTAGACTTGAAGACTTCTTATCCTGGTGTTCTTCCACATACTCACAAGAAACCCTTATTCTGGGGGGTTTCAACCTAGATTGGCTCACCTGTACATCAGAATCATCAAGTAATCTAATAAATCTACATGGCTGCCAGCAGCTAGTCCAAATTCCAAATAGATGTGATAAAAAATCTAAAAGGGAATCCATCTTTGACTGGGTCCTAACTAACAACCCCACATTGTACCCCCACACGGGCAATCTCCCAGACATCTTAAGTGGCCACAACATAATATACTTTATACATAGTAGAACAAGCATATGCAAAACCACTAACTATAAATCCACTAGAAACACAAAACATTTCTCTCTTGGGGTCCTCAATACTTTACTCTGTAACTGTGACTGGACCACCTCCTAAAAACCCTCCCACTTGACCAGACTTTAGCATATTTCAACAAAACATGTCTACAACACCTAGACACTGTCGCTCCATTGTGCAAAATCAAGGTTAGAACCTCTACAAATCCCTGGCTCAGTAAAGAAACCAAACAAATCCTCAAGTCCAGAGACACTGCCTGGCTTTACTATAAAAAAAACAAAGAAACACAAAGCCTAACTAAGTACCAAGAACTGTGCACCATGTAAAAAAAATGCATTAGGCTGGACAAAAAATCCTACTGCATGACATTATAAACTAAATACCAACACAACCCCCAAAAAATTTGGAAAAATATAAACCAGCTACTAAAACCCACCCAAGAGGCTACCCCCAAACCAATCACCCCTGACACTAAAGTTCCCATAGAAACACAATTCAGCTCCCACTTTGTGAACTCCTTATCCTTAGTATCACAGGACAGTTCCAATCTCACTATCCCCCCAACACAAATAATACTAATACAAGCTTTACCCTCAAAACAGTTTCCACCACTTCAATCAAAAGCATGCTTTCCAAACTAAAAAAACTCATCAACAGCAGCCAACCTACTCCCCAGCTATTTCTTGAAACTCACAGCAGATGCTATTGTTATCCCAATCACCACTCTCATAAACAGATCAGTTGTTGAAAACTATGTGCCCAACCTCTGGAAAATATCCAGTTAGACCCATACATAAAGGCAGGACCTCCACTGAACTTAATAACTACAGACTCATTGCTATACTCTCCCCCTGGCCAAAATCCTAGAAAAATGCATCCATACCCAGGTGCTAAAATATCTCCTAGACAGCAACATCCTGTCACCTACTCAACATGGTTTCAGACCTGCCCATAGTACCATTACAGCCCTCCTCTGCTTCACAAACACAGTAAACCGTCTCAAAAAATGAAGGCCTGTAGGTGTCAACTCTCTTTTTGGTTATGTCCAAAGCATTTGACAGTCTTGCACCAAATCCTGCTAAACAAACTAAACCAATATCACCTATTAAATTCTACTCTTACCTGGTTCCAAAGCTACTTAACTGACAGGTACCAAGCTGTGAAATGGGGAAATTCCCTCTCTCCTCAGCTGCCCATAAATATAGGAGTCCCACAGGGGTCTATCTTAGGACCACTGCTATTCACAATCTTCACAAATTACCTCCATACCTCCACACAGCATGCATCTATCATTCAGTATGCAGATGATACCTTAATCTCTGCTGCACACAACATTCCCACCCTCCTGCAAACTACTCAACTAGCATTCTCTGATGTTGAAAACTACCTTACCAAAGCCCATCTTATCCTCAATCCAAAGAAAACTCATCTTATGATTATAACCAGTTCTAACAAAAGCACTGATAACAGTCAATTCACTATCTACTCCACAAATGCTACTCCAATCGCTCCAGTGGCACAGGCTAAGCTATTGGGAATAACCATAGACTCCCACCTAAAATTTGATAGTCATCTCAACTTTACTATTAAAAAAGTACATGCCAAACTGGGATCACTCTACCGTATCAAACCATTTCTTACCAACAACACAAGATCAGTCATTGCTCACTCCCAGCTTCTATCCACCCTACTCTATGCATCTCCCATTATGACTAATCTCAACAAAACTGAACTAAGTAAAATGGAAGCCTGCTATAACAGAATTGCCCACTTTGCTGCAAATTGCTCATACAGAACTCATCACTGTACTGCTTTGAAACAGTTCCACTGGCTTGAACTGCCCAACCTGCAATCAGCTCTGCCTCTTTCATTCTATTACCTTCACAATAAGTGTCCTGCCATCAAAAACCTAATACAACACACTCAGCCAAAAGGCCTCTTAGATCATCAAGCAAACTACTACTAGACATCACCAACAGCTACAGTAGCTGTGGAAATACACTATATAGTAGTTCAGTGGCTAAAAAATGGAAGTCTCTTCCCCACTAGCATACAAAACACATTGTCCAAAAGCTCCTTTAAAAACCTCATTAGGCAAAATCTCAAGCAAAGTTGGCAATGCCGTGACTGCGCCCCAGGCTAGTGAAAGCAGATAATGTACACATACTAAACCTAGAGTACATGATAATAGTGTTCACTCTTGCTCACAAACACTGGCTAATGTGCAATGTATGTACTGTACTTGTGTATTATGTATGTATTCTACCTATGTTCCAAATTTCAGCTATATACCACAAATCTATTAATTACCTTAATTTTTAAATTAATATTTTCTTGTTTGTTCTCTCCACTGTAACTGTTGATGTGCTGCATACCATTGTAAAAACATGTCTATTCTAATTTGTGTGTATACTGATCATGTCTAAATATTTAAATGTATCTGTAATTTTTCTATGTGGAACTTTTCTCCCCGGGCCTCTGCTGAAAAAGGGCCTTTTCAGCTCAGTCAGACACACCCGGTTAACAAATATAAAATAAATAATAAATAAATAAATACGTCTGTGTCCAAAATGTTATTTAGGTTTACTCTGGAATTATGATTACTCCAATGCAATAATCATATTTTATTAATTTAAAATAGCAACTGTTTATAGAAGAAATAGCATTGTTGCAAAAATAGAATGTTCAAGAAAAATATCCATCCTAATAATCCATGCCCTAACATATAAATTGAACTTGCACTTGTTACAGTTCTCTAAATCAGTTCTAATTTTGTCTAAGGCAACATTTAGATTTGCCTGTCCATATCAGGTTTTTATTTAACTCCAAGATATTTGCATTCATTAAATGAGATACCAATGCAGCAATGCATTTAGTGCATCATTCTGAGTAGCTAGAGTAAAAGTATTTAATTTATTGAGATTTAACTTATAATTTGAAGCTTTATTATATTTTTCTAAAACATGAAGGAATTGAAATATAGATTTAGAAGAATTCTGAAAATACAAGAAGACATTCTCTGTAAAAGAGGTTATGCTAACACACACTTTTTAAACTGTAACTTCTAACAAGGATGGAGTTTAAAGAAAAGGGATTAATGTAATAGTACAAAGAGATAGGGCAATAGAGGACAACCCTGCCTAAAGATACTAGAAATTGTTATGGGTGATGAGATTTAAATATTGATTGTCAAACATGTTAACGATGGTTCATATAGAACTTTAATGGCATGAATGAAATTTTAAAAATACTGAAAACTTTCCAAGACTTTAAATAGGAGTGGTGAATAAGCCCAATCAAAAACATTAATCACATGTAGTGAAACTACTTATTGTTCATTACTTGTGTGTTGCAGTACGAGATCAATTTGCACATAATATTTTTATATTAAGTTTATTTTTATTCATGTATTTATTTATATTTGGTTATCAAGATAGTGCACTGATCACAAAAGACCACTTGCAGGCATAGCCAGTGTGAATAGGATCACATAAGAAATGAACTAAACATAGTTACAAATACAAGGATATGCTAAAAACATACATATTTACAGATGCAAGAACATACTACAACATTTAGTTCAAGAAGCAGTTTACAATGTCAAAGTATGGACTGAAAAGGGAAAAATGCTTAGTAGAGCATTTTGGATAAGATGCAGCCATAATGACTGAGATGGCTTATGCTACGGGGATAGCAGAAAGTTATTATATAGAGAGGTACAAAGGCATTAGAAGAGGCAAGTGAGAACAGTTGTATGAAAGGAAATCATGGGGAAAAGATAGAGAAATGGTTAGAGAAACAGTGAGAGGGAAGAGGAATAGAAAGGACAGGAAGTGTGAAAGATGCAAATAGAAAGGGATGTAGGATGAATGAGAGGTAATAAGTGAGGCGATGACAAGACGAGATAAGGGAGGATTAAACAGAGATAGAGGGATGTGAGAGAGCTGCAAGGTTCATGTGAAGAGGTGTTCCTTGAACTATTGTCTGAAGTCCAAGTACTTCTGGATATCATTGATTGATATAGGAATGGAGTCCCATAATTTAGGTGCTAAGATGGAGAATGCATGGTCAGTATAATGAAGTTTAGTTTTTGGAATTAGAAGGGAGGTTTGAGCCTGAGAGATACTCTTCATATTATATGTGGAAATTCTGGTGAAAATTTATCAGTCAGAGGGAAGATATCTCAGGAGAAAGTTTGACACGATTGCATAAACTCTGACATGAAATTATTATCTGAGTGGCTCCTTGGTGAAACCTACTGACGTAACATTAATAGGGTTCTACTATCAGGACTGATTAATGAGCTAGGTCAATAATTTTAAGAATAAGGGATACAAATTAAGAACAAAACTTTTAGATTATATTTGTCATTAATACCTGATGATTGATATAATTATACATTTCAAGTAAGACTGAGGATATCTGCTTACATGTTTTTATAGAAGACTGAATTCAATCCATCCAAGAATGGCACTTTAATAGCTTCAAAGTATGAAATTGCTTTACAGATCTCTTCCAAAGAAAAATCACCATGTTATATAGTGACAACTTGATAAGGAATTCTGCTTATAAGTAATGTTTATGAATACTTATTTATTTATTTATTTATTTATTTATTTAAGCTTGATGACTGGGGAAGTCCGCTGGGCCAAGAAGAGCCCATTTTCAGTGGAAGCCCGGGGAGAAAAGCTCCACAATAATTGCAAGTTACATTTCAACATGTTACAAAAGGATATAGTTCATACAGCTAATTAAACATTTATAGATAAGCTCCATGATATTTACAAGTGGCTTGTCACAGTGTTACAAAAATTAAAAGACATAATTTAATACAGAATTTTCAACATTTATATAAAGTGAATATTTTGTTATAAACTCAATTATCGATTTAATATTTTATAATATATAGCTATTAGCCATTAGTATATTATGCATGGAGAGGGTAATAGTATATTTGAGAATGGAGAGTATAGTACAACAGATATTCGAGAGAAAATTAGTTTTTAGTAGAGGAGGGATTGCTATGGGTGGGTGAATTAATAGTAGAGGTAGTTTGATGATTCAATGCAAGATTGAATGAGGGGGAGGGGTTTAAGTTGGAGGGTGGCAAGGGCATTCCCATTTGGAAGAAATATGAGAGATTAGCTGAGATTTGAAATTTGCATGATTAGGTAGGTTGCATAGGTGTGTGGGGAGAGAGTTCCACTGTTTAGCTAAGGAGTGGGACAGCAGTAGATGGCCAGGAGGTCATGTAGGTTTGTGGACCTGAAGGAGATTTTGGTTTTTGGATCTGAGTGAGCAGTTGGGAATGTAAGGTTTTAAGGACGTTGTGAGAGCTGGGCAGTTGGAAAGTTTAAATATGAGCTTGTGTGCAATGGTGAGTTGTAGGTAACTGAGGTAGTTGGATAGTTCAAGCCAGTTGAGGGTGAGGAGGGAGTGGCAGTGGTGGGATGAGTTTTTTGAATTGGTTGCAAATTTGGAGATCTTGTGGTAGCAGGCTTCAAGTTTGGACCAAAGGCCAAGATGGAGATTGGTGAAAAGAGAAGTACCATACACAAGGGAGTGGAGTAAGAAGATGGGTGCAAGAGTTTGACCGGTAAAGGGGCTTAGGAAGCGGTTGTACCTGTAGAGGAGACCTAACTTTTGGTGGATTTTGGATAAGATGCAGCCATAATGACTGAGATGGCTTATGCTACGGGGATAGCAGAAAGTTATTATATAGAGAGGTACAAAGGCATTAGAAGAGGCAAGTGAGAACAGTTGCATGAAAGGAAATCATGGGGAAAAGATAGAGAAAAGGTTAGAGAAACAGTGAGAGGGAAGAGGAATAGAAAGGACAGGAAGTGTGAAAGATGCAAATAGAAAGGGATGTAGGATGAATGAGAGGTAATAAGTGAGGCAATGACAAGATGAGATAAGGGAGGATTAAACAGAGATAGAGGGATGTGAGAGAGCTGCAAGGTTCATGTGAAGAGGTGTTCCTTGAACTATTGTCTGAAGTCCAAGTACTTCTGGATATCATTGATTGATATAGGAATGGAGTCCCATAATTTAGGTGCTAAGATGGAGAATGCATGGTCAGTATAATGAAGTTTAGTTTTTGGAATTAGAAGGGAGGTTTGAGCCTGAGAGATACTCTTCATATTATATGTGGGAATTCTGGTGAAAATTTATCAGTCAGAGGGAAGATATCTCAGGAGAAAGTTTGACACGATTGCATAAACTCTGACATGAAATTATTATCTGACTGGCTCCTTGATGAAACCTACTGACGTAACATTAATAGGGTTCTACTATCGGGACTGATTAATGAGCTAGGTCAATAATTTTAAGAATAAGGGATACAAATTAAGAACAAAACTTTTAGATTATATTTGTCATTAATACCTGATGATTGATATAATTATACATTTCAAGTAAGACTGAGGATATCTGCTTACATGTTTTTATAGAAGACTGAATTCAATCCATCCAAGAATGGCGCTTTAATAGCTTCAAAGTATGAAATTGCTTTACAGATCTCTTCCAAAGAAAAATCACCATGTTATATAGTGACAACTTGATAAGGAATTCTGCTTATAAGTAATGTTTATGAATACTTATTTATTTATTTATTTATTTATTTATTTAAGCTTGATGACTGGGGAAGTCCGCTGGGCCAAGAAGAGCCCATTTTCAGTGGAAGCCCGGGGAGAAAAGCTCCACAATAATTGCAAGTTACATTTCAACATGTTACAAAAGGATATAGTTCATACAGCTAATTAAACATTTATAGATAAGCTCCATGATATTTGCAAGTGGCTTGTCACAGTGTTACAAAAATTAAAAGACATAATTTAATACAGAAATTTCAACATTTATATAAAGTGAATATTTTGTTATAAACTCAATTATAGATTTAATATTTTATAATATATAGCTATTAGCCATTAGTATATTATGCATGGAGAGGGTAATAGTATATTTGAGAATGGAGAGTATAGTACAATAGATATTCGAGAGAAAATTGGTTTTTAGTAGAGGAGGGATTGTTATGGGTGGGATGAAGTAATAGTAGAGGTAGTTTGATGATTCAATGCAAGATTGAATGAGGGAGGGGTTTAAGCTGGAGGGTGGCAAGGGCATTCCCATTTGGAAGAAATATGAGAGATTAGCTGAGATTTGAAATTTGCATGATTAGGTAGGTTGCATAGGTGTGTGGGGAGAGAGTTCCACTGTTTAGCTAAGGAGTGGGACAGCAGTAGATGGCCAGGAGGTCATGTAGGTTTGTGGACCTGAAGGAGATTTTGGTTTTTGGATCTGAGTGAGCAGTTGGGAATGTAAGGTTTTAAGGACGTTGTGAGAGCTGGGCAGTTGGAAAGTTTAAATATGAGCTTGTAGGCAATGGTGAGTTGTAGGTAACTGAGGTAGTTGGGTAGTTCAAGCCAGTTGAGGGTGAGGAGGGAGTGGCAGTGGTGGGATGAGTTTTTTGAATTGGTTGCAAATTTGGAGATCTTGTGGTAGCAGGCTTCAAGTTTGGACCAAAGGCCAAGATGGAGATTGGTGAAAAGAGAAGTACCATACATAAGGGAGTGGAGTAAGAAGATGGGTGCAAGAGTTTGACCGGTAAAGGGGCTTAGGAAGCGGTTGTACCTGTAGAGGAGACCTAGCTTTTGGTGGATTTTCTTGATTATGGAGTGGATGTGGGTGTCAAATTTTAGTTCTTCATCAATAATGATACCAAGAAGCTTGATGTTGGGAATAATTTCAAGGAGAGTATTGTTTTGGCTCTGTATGGTGAATGTGGATTTGTCAATGGAGTTTTTGGTAGGGGAAAAATATTAGTTTGGTTTTATTTGCATTTAGTGCCAGATGGTTAGACTGCATCCAGGTTTCTGTTTTGGAGAAAGCTAGTTGGGTTTTTGCTAGGAGCTCAGAGGGGGAGAAGGCTGAGCAGATGATTGTAGAGTCATCTGCATATTGGATGATAGATGAGTCTGGGATGGATTGGTGAAAGTTGTTAATGAATAGGTTGAAGGGAAGAGGGCAAAGAACAGAACCTTGTGGGACACCTGTGAGTGTGAAAAGGAAGGGGGAGGTTGAAGTTTTTCATTGAACAGCTTGTTAGCAGTTGGACAAGTAGCTGGAAAACCAGGTGATGGTGGTGAGAGAGAGGTGTAGGGTAGAGACTTGGGATATAAGTAGGGTGTGTGAGATGGCGTCAAAGGCCTTTGGCAGATCTAGGAATAGTGTGAATATGAACTTGCCTGAGTCACGTTTGAGGTTTATGGTTTCAAGAAAGGAAAGAAGGGCAGTCATGATGCTGTGGCCCAGGGCAGAAGCCGTGTTAGGTAGGGGAGGTGAGAATGTTTAGTGTTAGGTGTGCCATGAGTTGTGCTTGTATTGTTTCTCTAGTTATTTAGAAAGAGGGGAAAGGATGGCAATAGGCCTGAAGTTGGTGGTATCAGTATTTTTGCCACCTTTGTGGAGGGGGATGATATAACCATGGCGCCAGATAGAAGGGACGTATGATTCTTGTATGGATATATTTATAAGAATAAAGATGGGCTAGGCAATGCTGTCTGAAAATTGAGGAAGGTGGGTAGAAGGTTGCCAGGTGCATTGCAACAGGGTTTGAGTTTGAAGAGAAGTCTTTTTATAGTGCTCGTGGGGATGGGCTGTTGTCTGACAGACAGATTTTATGAGATCCAAACCAATCTGTTATACAAGGATCTCTCCAGACCTCTGTATTTACTGCATGTGCCACATCAAATAGCAATGGAGCCTGTCACAAATAACTGAATTGAATGTGTGCATTAAGCAGGAGTTATGAATATAATCTGAACAATCGGATTTATTCAGAATGCTGGAAAGGAGCTATACATGTTACTGGCCACACAACACTGAGCACTACAATGTGACAGCTTCTTTGACAAGGAAGCTGTTTCCATGATATAGGACACACATTGTCCCAGAATTGAACACAGTGTATCTGAGGAAGTAGGCTATATAAGCCAGCACACAATGCACGTGCCATAGGAGCACTCACCACATGACATGCTCTGGATAAGCATTTCACTGCCATGCAATCACAGCCTATGATGATATATCATTGTTCAACATAAAAATTGATAAAAATAACTATGTATAATGGTAACTTTCAGTACATTCATATAATATTTCCCCTTTCAGGAATTAAACAGCAAGTTATGTGACTCTACTGACTAATAACATGTGGCTCATCCACAAGTGCCACAGTGGAAGTCTTAATACTATTATGACACTCCACATATGCTAACTTATTCCATCAGATATATGTGTGGTAAACAATCTGTGAGATAAAATGGATAGTGGAGACCTCTGCCACTGTAAGGGACACAGTATAACTGTGGTGGATCCCAGTCATGCATTACAGTGTAAGATCCAGCAATGCACAGAATGTGGATGTTAAACACATGAGCATTTGACAATAGAAAACATATGATATTATACAGGATGAATGCACCACAGTAGACATGTCACTACAATTGTGAGATATGGCATTATGAAAAGGTATCACATCATGTTGTTGCTGCAAGGGCTCAGTGTACCTGTGATTGTTGTACTAACAGACTACTACAACAACAGACATGTTGTCTCATTCCCTTGTGCCAGAGGATAACACTTCCTACAATGTTATGTAATGAAAATGTAATCACGTTTCATCATTACTGTGAATGAAGGAATTGCTTTGTGACAAAATATCACAGCTTTTTGTAAGAGGGATCAAACTCTATATGTGTACAAAGCAAACATGCTAGATAACAGAGTTAGTGATATGTATAGTCACAATAACATTCACACCATAGTCTAGTCTGTGCAATAATGGATAGATTTAAAGTAAATACCCAAGATCACAAGCTAAGTATTAGTGCCTGAATTGCAAGGGCCACATGACATATTAATGTGCAACTGGGACAGTGCACAGTTAAATGGATGACATCAACACTGTTTATTAGCTGGGTATTTATGCTGAAAAATAGGGAAAGTGTACCATAACACAGCTACACAACATATATGTCTTTGAAGAATAGAATATACAGTATGAGGGTAAAAGACACACTTACATCTGGCCTCAAACACTCTGCACATGTAGTTGCATAATAACAGTATTATAGTCACACAGCACAGGGGGAATTTGCACCCTAAATGTGAGATACTGCAGGTATGCTAGTATTATGTAATCACTGTATGGCAAAAAAGTTATTTTCCCTGTGGCTGTTATAAATTGTTAGTGTCATGGAGTGCCACTGTAATGCCATCTCATAACTGAAGATCTACATAAACGTGGTTGTGAGTTGGCCAATGGTATATGATAGTAATCGCAGTCACACTATTGAAGCAGTGATGGAATCAAACCACCAACCTAACCACTTACATAATTTATACAGCACATTATCAGCAGCTATCACAGCAGGAGAATAACAATTGCAAGTGATGTATACAGCATCTATGAAGGAATAACATCAGTAATGTATTGTCAAGGAAATGTATATGGTAAAATTATTTTGCAGCCAATTAGGATTGTAAAATCTGCTACTACAAATGTGTATAAAACAATCCTGAAAATATTTGCAGTCACACTTGTACAAGTTAAGCACTGCTGTATTCAAATAACCACCCTATCTATTTGCACATTCTAGAGAATAGTGTAACACATGCAAGCACCACATGAGAAGTCTGACATTTAAATAGTTACATTTCCCTTTTGAAAGAATGACCTCATCAGTGTTTTGTAACAGAAATGTAAGCAGACAATATACTTTTGTAATCACATGCACTTATTGCTGCCTTATAAAGTGCTTGTCATTTGAAAAATGGAAATGTTCTCCCTCACCCCACTTAACAAATGTTTGCATCACTTTCCCTGTAAAAATATTAAATGGATATTTTTTCAGTCTATAATGTTCTAATCTGAAGCATTCATTTACACATTTGTGGACAGTCTGTGGCCTAAAAAAGCCATGTCTAATGTAAATAATGTCTAGAAAATTATACTCAGTAGAGTCCAGACAGTATTGTGTTGCAGAGAAGATGTAGATGTGAAAGGTGGGCTTAGGGGGATGGTGGAGTCATCTAGCAACTTAAAACATTTATTCAGAATAGAAGTTGATTGAGTACAAGCTTAGCTGATAGTAAACATACCCACTCATACATGCATTCCATGTTGGGATTAGAACCTCCTATCTACCTAATTACACTATTTAGAAAGCACTGTATTAATCACAAGTGCCATAGGAGATATCTAAACAGTAGAGGTAGAGAGTGCACTTTTGTCAGGATGACATCATCATTGTGTTTCATAGATGATGTTTCCATAAAAATGGGGGATAAGGCACCTGTGCAGTCAGTTAAATAGATTCTTCCTAGGGTAAGTGGATACAGAACCAAGTATTGCACAGTCTCACACACGTCTTTTATGTTGGTCATTGAATATCCTATCTTATTACACAATCTAGATAACACTGCATTAGTCACAAGTGCCACAGAAAAAGGCTGACTCAAGTGGAGAGTGTACACTTTTGTCAGGATGACATCATCAGTGTGTTTCATAGACAAGGTTTCCATAACAATTGGGATAAGGGAGCTGTGTATGACATCATCCATGTGCTTCATAGAGAGTTTCCATAAAAATTGGGATAAGGGAGCTGTGTATGACATCATCAGTGTGCTTCATAGAGAGGTTTCCATAAAAATTGGGATAAGGGAGCTGTGTATGACATCATCAGTGTGCTTCATAGAGAGGTTTCCATACAAATTGGGTTAAGGGAGCTGTGTACACATTTAAATGCATTCTCTTCAAGGGAAGTGGAGACAGCAACAAGAATTACGCACACTCTAATTTCCCATGTTGAACACAAAGCTCCCACTTAGCTAGCTACACAATTTACACATCAATGCATTAGCTGTACATGCCACAAGAGACGTTTGACACTTAAGAGGAGAAAGTGCACTTTTGTAAGAACAACCTCATCAGTGTGTTACATTGATTTTTTTTCTGTAAAATTTGGAGTAAAGGAGCTGTCTACACATTTAAATCCATTCTGTTCAGGGGAAGTGGATGCAGCAACAAACATTACACACACACACGCACACACACACACACACACACACACACACACACACACACACACACACACACACACACACACACACACACACACACATACACACACTAATTTCCAGTGTTGAGCATCAAACCTCCTACCCATCTAGCCAATCTAGGGAGCACTGTATTAGTCACAAGTGCCACAGAAGAAGTTCAACTGTTAATGGGAGAGAATGCACTTTTGTCAGGATGATATCATCAGTATGTTTCACAGAGGATGCTTACTCCAAAAGTGGGATAAGGCAGTAGTGTGAACAATTAAATTATGGGAAAGTGGATACAACACAAAGTATTATACACACACACACACACACACACACACACACACACACACACACACACACAGACACACACACACACACACACACACACACACACACACACACACACACACACACAGACAGGCTTGTATCTCAGTGACTACCCCTTCTCTGGAACAGGCTTTCCATCTATGTAAAGCAGAGCTCCTCCCTAACTCCATTCAAGTGAAACTTGGACAATTAGATGGGAAACAGGAAATTATCCCTGGTTTGGCACCTATGTCTCTAAAGGACACAGGAAGCTTGTAAATGTTTCACCTCCCAAGCCCTTGCTAACAATTATGAAGGGTACCAGAACTTGGTGAGATTTGGGATGCATGGCTAGGCTTAAAAAGGCTGCTGTGCTCATTAGACTAGTAAACATTTATGAACCTATGAACCTATTCCTTTGACTTTATGCCAGGATGATTGTATACTTATACTGTGTCATACTTGTACTATGTAGATTGGGAAGACAAACATGCAAGTCATAGATAGGACAGTGCACTGCAGAATTACAGTGATGGATTATTTGAGAATAGGTTTCCCAAGCTTGTAACACAATGTAACTGGAAACATTGTAGAGCAGGCATACTTTAAACAAATGAATTGAGTCAACATCATTCTGTAATCAAGATCACATGTTTAGAAAAGTAATACAGACATATAAATGTTTCTTAAAATACCACCAAGACCACCGATCCAAAAAGTAAGCAAATTTAATGAAACACTTAGTGCCTCGGCTTACACAGCCTTCCAAGAGTAAAAAAACTACAAAATACTGTTTGCTTATATACAGCATATTGCACACAACAATTAATCAGTTAAGCATACAATTCAAATCACATACTTCCAAGTACATTCTTTGTTGAGTACCTGAGATTCCAAAGTACCATACTTTAAAATCAGCAAAGTTTCTTTTTTAAGAGTTTGTTTTTTAAAGACACACATTCACCTATGCCAACTTGCAATTTTTCCAAGACACAGCCCCTAAGAGAATCAGGGTTAGAGTTGTGTGTTGTCAAAAAATGACTCCCAAGGGGACTCTTTATTTTTTTATTTTTTATGTCCCTAATATGTTCCTGCAACTGGACCCTAAAACTCCTGTAAGTCTCCCCTATGTAAAACTCTCCCTTATTTCCCCATTATAGCAATACAGTCATTTAGACTTTTTTTCACTACCCTCCTCCCCATTACCTATCAACCAGCCATTGTCTCTCCCTGCACTCTTCCTACACTTACTTTCCATATTGTACTACCTTACTTTAATTGAACATTGTCTCAACCCACAACAACTGTCTCCTACCTGTACTTTAACCTCTCAATCCTTGTATAACTCAGACTACTTTACTATTCAACCTATCCAACCTCATCCTTATACTACATCCTCCTAACCTACATTACTCCACCCACAACCTCCTACCCCTCCTACCTAATCTACTTTCTGTGCACCTCTCACTTACTCCACTACTGTATCCTCTACACCTCCAAATAATACTATTCTACATTTCATCTACCCTGCTCTCATATTACTTCTTCCCACCTCACATAATTCCTTTTTACTTACTCCTATTATCCTATCTCTATAACCCTACTCGGTACTCTACCTATCATACCCACAGCTACCTATAACACCATCACTGCCATTCACGTTATTAGTCCTACAAACATCATACTCACACACATAAGAATGCACAGCCCTATAAAATGTCTCTCAACACCAAAACTCTTCTGTTTCTGCTGTCTCTATATCTCTATCTCCTTCTGCAACTAACATCTCATCACACAACCCACATATCTTACAAACCTACTTCTACAACAGCCATACTTATACAGTCTCTCCCCAGCTATTCCTCAGTAGGCTCTACTTTATATGCCACATACTTAGTCTTACAAATCAAAGTAAAAATCCTCTCCCATCAAAACCACCAGAACAAAAACTTTTTTAAACAGTCTCCTCAATATTAAAAAGAATCTGCAACCTGTAAATCTCCCCACCCACCATAACCTAAGTCAATGCGGTAATATACATCCAAATCCTGGTCCCCCTCCAGCCTGTTATAACCCCCCAACCTCCTTAAAGTCCTTAAAATTCACCACCATCAGTCTCCAAAGCATTAGAAATAAAATACCACACCTACATGCCTGGTTAGACAAAAACAAACCAGACTTCACTACCATTACTGAGACATGGTTAAAACCTTATATCAAAGATGCTGAAGTCCTACCCCCTAATTACAACTGCATCAGAATAGACAGACCACATAAAAAGGGGGAGGTATCACCTTGATATACCCAAACACCTTCACTGTAGTTCAGTACACAAAACCTGTCCCACAATTCTCAACAGTAGAAATACCACTATCCTTTCTAAAAATGAATAACAGTAAAAACTTTGTATTATAATCATATACATCCCCCCAGGCAACAGCATTCCTATACTTGAAGACATTCTTCCTTGGTCAACTAATAACATTACAAGTAAAATCATCATCCTAGGGGATGTTAACATTAACTGGCTTGATATTTCTAATCAAGACCCTTCCACAAGCATAAACCTATATTTAGCCCCATCTCAGCTTAAAAGAGTAAAAGCTAAACAGGCAACCTGGCTTACCAAACACACAAAGCAAATTATGTCTGCTAGGAATAAAGCTTGGAAAACCTGGCAAAAAAATAAAAACCTTAATGACCTCATTCAATATAAACAATTACCCAACCAGGCAAAATGACTTGTGATTTAAAATTAAAAAGAACACTTCATAAGCCTTCAAGACCAACACAAACTAAACCCAAAGAAATTTTGGATCACAATCAATTCCCTTGTCAATCCAGGTAAAAATAACAATCTTTGCCTTAATCCAGATAAAACTCCCACTGAGATAGCCTCGCTCTTCAATTAATATTTTATCGACAACATAGCTAAACTCACCACTACCTTCCCACCTATAGACCCCTGCCCACCTGAACATCCCACTTCACACTCCTCTGCTACTCCTCTATTCTCATTCTCACCTATACCAACTTCCACTATAAAAAACTACTTCATAAACTCAAGCCTTGTACTAATGCACCAGACAATTTACCTGCTGAATTTCTACAACTATCTGAAAACTCCATTGCCTATCCTATCGGCATACTCCTCAATAGATCTATTCAGGAGTCCAGTATACCAAACATATGGAAGAAAGCATTTGCTCTTCCACTCCATAAAGGTGGCAACAACTCTGATATCTCTAATTTCTGACCCATCGCTATTCTCTCTCCCATCTCTAAATTAGAAAAGTGTATTCACACTCAACTTCTTAACTATCTTGTCCAAAACCAGATACTTTCCTCCACACAGCATGGCTTCAGGCCTGGTCATAGTACCTGCACTGCTCTCATATCCTTTATGGACACAGTAGACAGGGCTCATGATACTGGTTACATAGTCTCCTCACTGTTCCTAGATCTCTTTAAGGCCTTCATCATGGTTTTGCATCCCCTTCTGCTCACAAAACTCACCAACTTAGGTTTCTCACCCCATACCTTAAACTGGTTCTTAGACTATCTCACCAATAAGCAACAATTCACCAAATAGCAACACTCCTTTTCACCTTTTCTCAGCACAACCACAGGTGTACCTCAAGGATTGATACTAGGTCCCCTCCTTTTCAGTATATTCATTAACAACGTCCACACCACCCTTATTCATGGCACAGTTATCCAATATGCAGATAATTCTACAATCATCTGTACTGCCAAATCTATATCTGAGTTACGCCTTACCCAAAATGCTTCACTTCAACTGAAACTTGAATGTCAGACAACCATCTCATTCTAAATCCCAATAAAAACAAACTTCTAATATTCCCCCCTAAAAACTACCTCTCTGAACAAGAATGATTTTTCTGTCCAATCCCATAATAATACTCTCATTGAAATCATTCCAAGTACCAAACTGCTAGGAGTTATTATTGATGAAAAGCTAACATTTGACCTCCATATCCATAGCAAAATAAAAAAACACATAAAAAATTAGGTACTCTCTACAGAGACAAATACTACCTTAATATTACTGCTAATAAAGTTCTAGCATCATCCTTCCTGCTACCATCTCTACTATACGGTGCCCCAATCCTCACCAATATAAAGTCCTCCCTGAAAACCAAACTGGACTCGTGTTTCAACAAGATTGCCAAATTTGTAACAAATTCAAAAAACTCAGCACACCACTACTTATCTCTACAACAGCTAAACTGGCTCGAACTGCCACACTACCTCACTTATTCACAATTAACCACTGCATATAAACTCATATACAAGCCTTCAACTTGCACCTCCCTCTCCTCCTTATTGACTACATACCACCCTAAGAAGCCACTAAGATCCAAAAACACAATGATGCTGAAAGTTGAAAAACCTAACCTTGCAGCTGGTCAAATGCTATACTCCTTTACTGTCTCAAAACAATGGAATGCCCTCCCACCTTCTATCAGAACAATCAGTAAACCTGCTCTCTTTAAGAAGTCTCTCAGGTCACACCTATCTTCTCTCTCTGGCAATGTATTCATGCCAAAATAGTACCTCCTAACACCCAATCTACTACTATATCCCTCTGCAATATCACTACTTAGGAGCTCTCTCTGACTTGCTGAATTCAACTGCTTATGCCTACAAAACTCCAACAAGTAACAATCAAAACTGCTACCCTGCCTGACTAACTCCATCCTCAGTGATCAAATTGTACACAATGTTGATATGTAATGTTTGCAAATTGTACCATTGTGTTTAGTATTTATTTCCATGCATTGAGACTGTGTATACACTGTATATTGTGCTTTTTCTTGTATGTACTATTAATGTTATGTGTAGCTTTTCTCCCTGGGCCTCTACTGAAAATAGGTTCACCTAGGCCCAGTAGACTTCCCAAGTTAACAAATGCAATAAATAAATAAATAAATAATAAATAAATGTTGTACAACATAAAACTATAATTATGTGATTTTCTTTTTTTTTTATTGTACTCTTTGAGCACAACTATGTTAAGCTGAATTTCACTGCTGATGGGAAAGTGCTTGCACATGGATAATTATAGCCTGGAGTGTTGAACTTACAATGATACTTAACAGTACTCCATGTTGTTCTCTGCGAACTTCCAAGCAAATATCTGTATAAGACAGAATTAACAATAGGTAGCAGGTGCATTAATGTAGCAACAGGATAATGATGTGTTAAGTGAAGGTTTAGCAAATGTTTACAAACTTATGAGTCAAACAAAACATTATGAAATTATTTCAGTCATCTTTATTTGAGCCTTTAGAGCATTCCAAGAAAAACATTTATACCTGAGTATTATTTAAGCATATAATGTAGGAAATCATACTTCTAATAATTAATGTGTGACAACACATTTCAGCAAATGTGACTGTATGTATTCATGTCCATTACCTTACTGACCACTGTAATCTGTACATCCAACTCTTCATTTTTTTGAAAAATACATTAAACTGACAAAACATAGCTTAGTGCAGAGGATTGAAGTGTGACAGAGTAATGTGGATGGAGGTAATAAAATTCTGAGGTATTACCATAAGCTGTGTACTTCGCCTTAACCTTATTTGCATTTGTTGCCCAGCAATAGACATTGTGTAGATGCAGAGGTGGCAGACTAATGATACACAAGGGAGAAAATACATACAAGGTGAGATGGAGGCAGGGACAATGGAGATTAAGGAAATGAGGGTAAATTAGTATTTTCCATCTTCTTAGACCTGTCCAAAGCCTTTGATACCATCTCCCACAAGAAACTCCTCACTGAACTCTCTAACCTAAAACTCAGTCACTCAACATTTGCATGGTTTCATAACTATCTAACTGGACATCAACAGGCTGTTAAATGACACCAAAATCTGTCTTCCCTTCTTCCAGACACCATGGGGGTCCCACAGGGCTCAATTCTTGGTCCTCTTCTTTTCAGCATTTTTACCAGTAGGCTTAATACTGCTAGCCATCTCACCTCCATTGTTCAGTACACAGATGACTCCACTCTCATCTGCACTGCTCCCACCCTACAACAACTTGAAGTTACAACACAACATAATCCAAGTAAAACGAAAATCATGCTCTTTGGCCCCAGTACATCTACAACTTCCTCACATTCACTAAACATATACTCCTCCAATAATTCCTTACTTGGGATAGGACCTCAAACAAAACTTCTGGGAGTGCTAATTGATAATAATTTGAAGTTTGACAAACACTTATCTTAGACCATCAAAAAGTCTCATATAAAATTAGGCTCATTCTACAAAATTAAACCATTCCGCAATAACATGACAAGACAGGCAATTGCAGGAACCCACCTACTTCCCAGTCTGTTATATGCCTCCCCATCCTTACTAACCTAAAGAAATCTGATTTAATAAAACTTGAAGTTTGCTATAACAAAATAACCAAATTTGCCACAAACTCCCCACACAGATCCCATCACTGATCTGCTCTTCAACAACTCATTTGGTTAGAACTACCCCACTATCCAATCTATACACAGCTCACCACTGCCCAGAGGTTGATACAGAAACCTGATAATACATCTGCTCTCCAAAATCTGCTCCTTTCCCACACCAGCACCCTTATTCATTTAGACAACCTTGTTATATTATAACTACTCAGCCAACAATATCTCCTTCCCTCTGTTCTTCTCAATATTCTCTAGCTTAAACAATCTCCACCTGCCCCTTTCCTCACACCCTCACTTTTTCTCTCTACTTATGTTTTCTGATACCATTTTCCCCTACTATGTTTTCCCCTGTCCTCTCCTGTCTCTCTTCCATCATCCACCTGTCTTTACCTATTGACCAAGGTGTTTTATTTTGTAATAGTAGATGTAATTATGACTGCACTGTTTATCAGTATGCTATTATGGTCTCTTCCTAATGGTCTTACACTAATGTGTCACTGATTCTTTGAACTAGCATATGCATTTATGACTGTGGCATTCGTCAGAGGCTTTATGGTGTTTATCTAATGCTGGTAGACTAATGTGCTATACTTATGTACTCAATATAATTAATGTTGAATGTCACTGGAGCTTTTCTCCCCAGGCTTCCTCTGAAAATGGGCATTAACCCAGTTGGACTTTCCCAGTAAGCAAAGGTTAAATAAAATAAAATAAATAAATAATTACGACACAAGAAGGACATTGGTGGCTTATAACAATATGCAGCCAATAGGCACAGATAAATTAGTGAACCAAAAAAGGCAGTTAAACTTAGCTAATGGGTGGATCAGAACCCTTGAAATTACTCAAAATTCTTTCTGTACATTGTGAGGATTAGCAAATCATGCCACATAGGAATTTCTGCTGCTTAACATTTAAATGACACAATTGAAGCACAGTGACAACTTACTGAAACAGAAGTGGTGAACAGAGATAGATGTAGAGAGGAATAGCAACAATATGTTTTGTGGGACATGTAGGAACTTCTGTATTGCATTTTAGTCTTACGTATTAAGTCATCGGTAATCTGTCAAACTCTGTACAGTAAAGTGCTTGCTATAGGTACAAATAAAGAGTAGGAGGGTGCAGTCTACATAAACGCCTAACAAGGACAGGGTTACGTAATAAGTCTTCTTGCTGGGGCTGCAATATTTTTGAAAATGATGCCTTGCTGTACCATTCCTTTGTTATGTTAAAGAAATGCTTTATGTGGAGTGAAATACAGAAGTTTGCAGTTAAATAAATGATAGGAATATGAAATGTCATACAGCTGTAATCAAACCCATGACACTATGCAAAAACATAACAGTACAAACATGGTAATTATCTCAATGTGCAGCATAGGAACTCTTACTTTAATACATCCAGCAGGCTAAGAATGGTTACATTAACTGTTTCCTAGGACTGCCTTTAGTTTACTTTTACTCTGTTATCCCATAGCACAGTCAGTGTATTTAAGCACATTTGTGCAGAAGTAACCTGACCACTGCAAATTAAATTAAAATACTCAGCTTTTGCAATAAGAAGTGAAACATTGTTCCCTGTCATTCAGCATTGCTGTGCTATGCCAAATTCCACATAAATGTTGCGAAGATAAAGTGACAGCTTTTCCGAGGGCCATTGCTGGCCATGTGTGCTGTGTATGAATCTATTTTTGACGAGGTTAAATGTGTGAAAAAAGGGTGGATAGGACAGTGGTGAAAATGGAGTTGGCAAGCAGAGGGTAGCACACAGGAGAAAGAATACAGGAATTTTCTAGGAGGGTTGTGGGAGGGCACCATAGCTATCCACTTCTTCACAATGTAAATGTACAATTGTATACACAATTTTATGTCAGTACACCAGTGATGAGTGATAACAACAAAATAATGTTGTATGGCGAACTGGATCAAATCAATTGTGTCGATGTGACACATAGGTGAAGAGCAGAGCTATCTACGGGGTGTAATTTTTTTGTGTGCAGAAAGTTATGCAAACAGCATAAATTATAACCCTGTAAAAAATAAATAAAAATGAGAGAAAGGGGGAAGCAAACAAAAATGATTTAGATACATGGCATGTCACAGCCTTCATTTCCTTATGTCAGATAGGAATCATGCATTCTAATGTAATAATTGCAATTACCATAATTTGATTATTCGACATATTCCTCTTAATATTTTATAAATACTTATCCATTAATAAAAAGGAATTGCAGCTTCCAGGTACTGAACACATACACACAGTAAAGCTGTTATTTTCATTTCCTAATGCAAGCAGCAAGCAACAAGAGTTATTGGGGAGGGTATGCATACTTGAGATAAGTTTGAGGTAAGCCTGCTCAAGATGTTAGTGACTGAGGGAATGAATAGAAACATCTGGCTTGAATTTGGACATGAGTCATACATAACCCATGCCTCTCTGAGGCAAGAAAATCGTTCCTGGTACAACTCACAGTTTACAGCTGTTTCTTCTGCAGCTGTACAGTACAAAAATAAAACAAATATGTATGAAAGCATTATGAGTACCTGCACTGGCTGGCTAGATCATTATTGAGATATCATAAACAGGTTATGGGTCATTATGCTTACACAACAGGTGATGTTCCTAGTCCTAAATTCAGCCTCCCATTACCTTAGGAGGTCCTGCTTGTGTTTCTTAAGGTCACTATAGTGGTAAAGATATAGCTCCCCATTGTGTGTAATGCCTGTTGCATTAGAGACAACCTTGGCTAAGCTTTCCCAAACTTCACCCTTATACTGAGACCAGTTATAATCCCTCAACAGCAGCCTACAACTATAGCATTCACTAGGAGTGCCACAAAAGTCCTGGATTCCACAACATTCCACCTTTGTGCTCTAAAGTTAGCACCATTCACTACTTCACCAGCCATTTCTCCAGAAGTCAAGCTAACAAAATATGTCTGAATTGGTGCCAAATTCCAATCTCAAGAGTAACTGCTTGTATACAAAAACATACAGCCTTGCCAACTACATTTGCACACTTGGAAGCCGATGCACTCCTTGGCAGACACATTGGCACTACTTATATCACATAGTAGTAAAGATGTGAAACATGGGATTGATCTTGCCATGTGTGATGCTCAACACATTAACAAAGATTCCAATGTTCGACAATGGAATGTTTAATGGTATGGCTTTTAAGACTTGTGATTTTAAAGGAGAAAAATGAATTATGACATATTCTCATGTTGAGGTTTACACAAGGTTAACATATTAAACAGTGGTAATCAAATCCATTGGGCAAAAGATGCAAAAAATGAAAGTTATTTTATTAACTGACATTGCCACAGGAGAACTAATTTTCTAGCATGGGAATTAGTAATTTCAGAATGAATGGAGAAACACTTCAGACAGTCCTGTCTGTGTGTGGTTGCAATTCTTTTTTGGAATGCATTCCTATATAAATGTCATTGTTTCTGTTTTTAAATATATTTCAGATAGATGCAATGACTGTCCTAAACACATAGTTGTGCTGTGTAATGAATAATGATGATTATAACAAAAATATTTTACCCATCATAAATATGCAAGTGAATGTTACATTAAATATAATCATTGTTATGTCTATGAAACTGTACACACATTAGCTCAGGGTTATATGTGAAACATTAATAAAATATCCTAAATAGAAAAGTTTTATTATGCAAGAATTACTTATAAATTGCTTGCAAAAAAGCAGGTTTAACATTATCAATTTTCTTTAATGTTACAGTTCCGATCAAAATATTGCATGAAATGGGCTTCGTATACCTTTTTTTAAAAAAGTACTTTATAGCTGTCTTCCAACCCTTAATCAGCTGTGGTATTTATTTAATGTCATTGCTCTTACATTTTTGACCACAGAGATAGTTGTATGACAAATTCTCATCCCAGTACTGTCCAGAGTGCTGAGGAAAGCGCATTGTTGCCAGGCATGTTTGCGCTACCTAAGGAAGTCTAAACTAATTTTTTTTTTATTTTTTTCCCTAAGTAGTGAACTGTGCTTGCATGCTGCTGAGCGTAGAGCAAACGGATCTTAAAAACAAGAAAAAAAAATGACATATTGTAAATAATTGCAATGTGATCTCTGTGTTTGCATGCTGCCAAGCAGAGAGAAAATGAACCTTAAAAACAAGAAAAAAATTACATATTGTGAATTGCTATGTGACCTCTACACAGGATTTGAAAAATGCTTCATGTCTCTTATTTCTCTCAATTCCCTTCAGTCACACCTTGTCAGGTTCTTTTTATGAAGTAAGTACTATCCCTGCTGTGGAGAGCCATGCAGCAATGTCAGGCATATTTGCTTTACCAAAGGCAACCTAAACTAATTTGTTTCACTTTTTTCCTTAGGTAGTGAACTGTGTTTGATCTGTTGCTTAGCAGGGAGCAAGTGGATCTCAAAAATAAGGGGGAAAATGACATATTGCATTGTGAATAACTGCAATGTGATCTCTACATAGGATTCAAACAATGCTTCATGTGCCTTACTTCTCTCAATTCACTTCACTTGTACCACAGAACCTGACATCTGTCATGTGGATTTTAAGAAGTAGGTACTATCCTTGTTGTGGAGACTACACAATGATGCTAGGCATACCTATGCTACCTTAGGCAACCTAAACAAAAAAAAAATCACTTTTTTTCTTTAGATGGTGAGCCATGTTTGCATGCTGCCAAGCAGAGAGCAAATGGAAAAGAAATTATAAAATGAATATATGATAGAAAACTAGAGAAAGTAAATTAAATGCAGTGCATGTATATAGATTCTTCATTCTCACATCTTCTTGCAACATCAGACATAAACATCATGGAGCACATTATCAGATTTGTGTTAATGACAGGTTTTGTGAAAGTGGATAGACTAATGATCAATAGTGACAACAGTTGGTTTTTAAGCAACACCACAATGGTATCACAAAGTGTGATTTGATGTGTATTGAGACAACCCTCTGTAAAAGTATAATTTAAGTGTATTCAGACCATGCATCAGATGTCCTTTATCTCTAAGCTCACTGCACTTCTACCTTGTGCCAGAGGGAAAGTTACCTTTCAAGTGTATTTTCTTCCCTGAGTACTATCCAGAGTGACGATCACCACCCAATGCCACCAGGCTGCTTTCTGCTACCTAAGGCAGCCTAAACTAAATTGTTTACTTTGTTCCTTAAGACATGAAAGTGACTTCCATGCTGCATATCGATGCACAAATACAGAAGGCAATATTTATCAGAAGCATTCAAACAACGTTTGAGGAATAACAGCATAAAGATACACAAAATTAATCAAACTGTATATGTGACAATCAGCACAGCTAGTACTGTATTACAGTGATATATTCAGCCATCTCATATCTCATTGTCATATCTGTACTATCATGGATGTCTCACAATATCAGGCCTTTAGCTAAAGCCATGGTAACTGAGAAGGTCACAAGAACAGAAGAAATGCTGTCATGGTTCACACAGCACACACAATTAGTATTTATATCATTTGACTTACTTATCTGTCTGTCTCATTTAGTAATTACAGACCTCAATTGAGTTCCTCACACCAACACAGTCATACAACAAAATAAGTGCCAAGATTTAATATGAATTCCTGATCTGGGAACAGGTTTCAATCACTGCATCATCTGTACTGTTTCACTAAGCTGAAACCCTTTACACATTATGCCACAGAGATAAGAGTGTGACAACTTTAAATTATTCACACAGAGCTGGCAGAACTATGCCAGTCTTTATTGCACTATTGATGGCAATTCAAATAAAATGTATTTTTCACCTTTAGCAAGTGAAGTGCAGTTTAGTGCTACTGAACACTACCAGTCAATGGTGTGCAATGCCAAACATCATGCAAATGATACAAGAAAGAAAATTACTGTAGATCAAAAACTTTAAATATACATTTCACGTATTTAACCAAATGCGTTGTGTTGCAACAGGACCTGCATGGATTTAACCCTCAGACAAGGGTATTGAAAGAAATCATTCTACAGTATTTGCGACCGACAAATTGAAAAAAACAAAAAACTGCTGAAAGTGCCGACTGCACACAATGAGAGAACACTGGTAAAACCAAAAACAACTTTATTGTTGCAAACTGTAATACGAATAATCCCAGTAAAGGTAAGCGCTTTCGGCGAGTTCAAATAACCCGCCTTCATCAGACAATTAGTGAACAAGGGCAAATACGTTTTATACTTAACTGATGAAACAATTGCCCAATGATTTAAAGGCACATGAGTAAATTAAATGAAGTGCAGCAATAAAAATAAATGGTAAATACTAGTACCTCCTTGGGTGTCTACCATTACTTTTTTTATTTAGATTTTGGAGCTGTTTTTCATTTTATTGCTGCACTTCTTCAAAGAACACTTTTTATGTATTTTCAGTACATTTGTTCTGGTTCATGAATGTCTGACATCATTTAATTTAATGCAACACAGCAATGTAAAGCATTGCTTGTCATGGTTTTTTAATAGTTGCTGGTAACTTTCTATTATCATTATTATTTTTGCAAGTGTTTTAAAGAAGTTACCTCATGTTATTAATTTACTCATGTGCCTTTAAATCATTGGGCAATTGTTTCATCAGTTAAGTATAAAACGTATTTGCCCTTGTTCACTAATTGTCTGATGAAGGCGGGTTATTTGAACAAAGCACTGGGATTATTCGTATTACAGTTTGCAACAATAAAGTTGTTTTTGGTTTTACCAGTGTTCTCTCATTGTGTGCAGTCAGCACTTTCAGCATTCTACAGTATTTCCCAGAGTTGCCACAGACTAAGATATATATTAGCAAGGTAAAAAAGAGTTTTGATGTAATGACAATGTGATATTGCATCAAGTCACATTGAAAGTGCAACAGAAACAAGTTATGAAAGTTGTCCTTTCACATCTGACAATGGATGTCTGGATGATTGGGATATTGCAAACAATTAGCATTGCCATATAATCACATAATATTAAACAAATACTGCAAACACTGCAGGTGTATCCCTTTCCTTCTGTATGGTGCCTCATTCCATTATCCATGCTTTCACAATAGCAAGTATATTTCTGTTTTATTGCCCTATGTTATTTTTTACCAATGATTAAAGTACTCCCTTTAATATGAACAACATTCCTTACTAAGGGCCAGTTGTTGTGGTCATTAAAGCCAGCATTTGAATGTTAGGACTGTTGCTGTCCTAGATCACTCAATGTACTTTCAGACTTTTTGGTAAATCTCTTTTCTCTGGCACACACTCAGTGGGTGTACATAAAAGAGTGGAGACTGCAAAAGCTGATTGTTCCTGCAGACAGAGTAATCCTAAACATCTAAAACCCATTAACAGGGAGCACTTCTCAATGCTCATCATAGCTCTCAACATCTTAGCATAAAAAACCTGGACAAAGCTAAAAATAATGGGGAGGCAAAGCCCCCAAAATAGGGGCAACTTTTAAATATTGCTCTTATAAACTTAGAAAGTTGTTAGAATAAAGGGTCTTGTGTAACAATGCATTTTCTGAAGGATTTGAAGCCTAAACCCAAATGCCTGTCATTATTTAGTGAATTCACTCCTGATTGATTTCCACAAAAATCCAGAAAATCACAAATTGTATGAGGAACAGACCAAAAACATGAGGCAAAAATATGGACATTCTGTGAAACTCTGGACTTGCACTGCTAGGGCATGTATGTGTAATCATGTAGGTCCTTAAACCATCTTTACTTTCCCTACATTGAGTGCAGTTTTTGATATTCAGAAATTCTAATGAATTCTAACATAATTTGCATACGCATAGTGCTCACAGGGCTGACTTTGCACTATATAAAGTTAATCAATCTGCTTGAGACAGGATATGGCAGCAGATGATCAATGGTATTAATGCTGTTGGAGGGCATGGAAGAACCTAGTCCTAGATGCAACACGGGGCAAGTGACATGATAACCTCTGCCCACTTATGGCCACTGCAATTGCCTGGAAACATCTGGCTATGGGAGTGGTCCTACTACCACATGTAGCTAATGCCCTTGTATTCTACTGGGAAGACTGCTTTGAACCATAAAGCTTGATACTACTAGAAAAACAACATTTTGGAAGAAATTTCTATTTTCTACAGTACTGTATTGTCAAGGTATGTTGTTATTTCTTAAGTAATCCTTTTAGTTTAACATTAAAATGTGAATTGCAGTGACCACTGAAAAGCAATTTTATTATCTTACATCTTTTCAAAACCTATGCTACTGAATGTTGCATGATATTTTTTTTAGTCTGCATGGCATTTGATGTTTGCTCAGTTAATAGAGATAGAGATACTTGTATCTATGTAGGAAGGTCTGGTAAATTACTTTGTCAGCAGAAAAATAAAAATGTGTTCTGTTTGTGGATTTTTACCTGACGGACCTCCATAGCAGTAGATTTGGTAATTATAGCAGTTTGCATTTCTAATGCTATATTTATAATTGTTATTGTTAATGCTGTAATGTATTGCACAGTTAAGCCCATGTTACCTCCATTGCAGAAGTATTATAAGATTGGTGCTGATATTTGATTTTTACATATAATTGTTTTTTTTTTGGGGGGGGGGGCTAACTTGGGTGTAGTCATAGTAAACAAGTAACTCATTTGCAAAAATCTGTGTGCATGTTGGATGCACGCAGTGACACATAATTGAGCTCACAGCCATCCCATTTGTGTAGTGTATATTTAATTTTCTGTTTTCTGTTTCATCTCATATAGGGATATGGCCCCCAATAAGAAATATGTACCCAATAAGCTAACATATAATGGTGAAGAAAATAAAGTCATTATCCAGGTATCATGTTGCTATGCAGCTTTTCTTTTAGGGAGAGTTAAAGTTTCCCAATCTGCCAAAGACAGAATATGCCAGCAGGTGGTTAATGACATTAATGCTGTTGGAGGGCATGGGAGTATCTAGTCCTAGATACAGCACCTGACAAGTGATATGATTACTTCTGCCCATCTTAGGGCCACTGCAGTTGTCTGAGAAAAGCTGGCTATGGGGTGGTCCTGCTACCAAGCCACCACTATCTGAACCAGATGAGTTCACTTCCACTGTGAGAAATCCAGATAGCTCAGCAAAGGGTTCCACAAGAATCCTTCACATTGATGCAGTTATAGATGACATACCTAGAGTGTCACATGCAGACCTTCCAGATATGCAAAAAGCAAGTGTAATCCTTATATCAGTATATGCATATATCTAAGAGACAGTGAGAGAGAGAGATAACTGTGAGTCAGATTACAGTCATACAGAAACACTGGAGTTTGCTTTGGGACTGGGAGGAAAATCCAACTGTTCAATATTTTTTTATGAGAGCATTTTTAATCTGTACTTGTGAAGGGGGAGTGCTCTCTTTTTATTGTTGCATCTGCATTGTAATACCTAGCAGACTTATTTCCTTTCCTTTCCATTCCTCACATACAGGCACTTCTAGATTGCATGCTGCCAGCATGCAAGCACACGGTAACATTTGGTTGTTGTTAATACTGTATATAAGGTAGATTCAGGTCTATATGAGAGTAAAGTGTGTGTTGCTTTAGCATCTGTTAAAAAGTTTAACATACCTTTCATAAAAGGAAAATATGTGTTCAATTTTATTCTTCCTTTTCTGTTTGTTGTGTTTATATCTTGTTTTCCATAGGTTATCCTGTGAGTGGCACTGCGTAATTCCTACTACCTGATGTTGGAGTATCAATAGCCTCTGATGATGATAGTGATGATGGTGGTGATGAAGATGTGCAGTCTGGGGGTGCAGACGGTCAGTCTGACACTGAGGTTGTGACTCCCACATTCCATGCCCATATTTCAGATACAGTCAGTAAGACTATGGATACCCATGACAAAGAGACTTTAGATATAGGACAGATTGATGGTGACACAGATTACAGGCTAGGTGTGGTTATTCTACTTACAGAGCTAGTTGCTTCTCCCAGTAGCCATTGTGAGGGTGTGTTGCTATACAAGATAGTTGGTAAGACTGCTAAGAGGAGGCCTGCTGTCCACTGACCTCCTGATGCTAGTATATCATTGTCCTCCTGATGCTAGTGTATCAGGTGCCACAGACATATGTATAGAGCAGTAGTGGACAGTGCATAGCCACATTCCACAAGGGCCTCAGAAGAGATAATCTGACTACCAACCATCATATGTGTGACTCCATGAACCATGTGGGCCACTCCTTAGACAGAGTGAACAACACACAGGATTAGGCAGTTTCTGCCATGTAACATCTATTGGAGAGGGTAAGCACCCATGTGACCACAGGGCTGCTACATCTTCTGATGTTAGCAGATATGGCTGTGTAAAATCCTGCTCCCCCAGTGACACTACATCTACTGCTCCATCAGTGATTGCATTGCCCACAACCAGACATGGTAGGCCACAAGGTCATGTTTCCGGATATAGCCCTGAGGATAGCTCATCAAGCAGGCATCTTTCATATTCAGGCAGCACCCCAACTTCTAGGCATGGCCATGGAATTGACGTGCAACCTCCGCAGAAGTGGTTCTCATGGTTAGGAGTGATGATTCCGAACTGTGTTCTCTAACATGCACAGCTCACTCCTGTCCAAGATGTCAGGATGCAGTGCTAGCACAGTGCTTGATTGTGTTCATACAGACACACACGCATAGAAAAAAATACATTTTTCACTTGCCCATACCATTTCACACACATGCAAACAATCTAAACAGTACTGTTGAATGCTGTGCATCTGTTGCTACTGCCCCTGAACACTGTATGCTCTGGAAGATAAATGTTTCTCACTTGCACACATGCACTTCTTTGGTGTCAGCCTTGCCCTCCTACTACCTCCACCCTGTGCAAATGAGGATGACTGTGCCCTGCCCTTTGCACATGTCTGTGTAACTTAGGGTTGTATATATCTGATGTACACAGTGGATAGCTAATCTTTACTTATTACAAGATTGTATTTATCAATATGCATTTTAAATGAAAAGTTGTTGAATTATTGTTCATTCTTATCTCTGAATGATTGCTTCTATAATTGCTGAACCTTATGGTACTTCTTTTAGTATTGTCACAACAGCAATGGAAGCATTAGGTTTTGTAGTCATGATTCTTGTTATAGTTGTGCAAATTAGGGTTTAATTGACCTGATTCATGTTTTATAGTTGATGGTCTATTGAAATGCTTGATTCACACTACTATTGTGATATGTACATGAATAGAGCAAAAGTCTGACAGCGGAGATATTATAAATATTACCGTAAACCTTAGAGAATTGCTTTGCTTAACAGCAGATTATATTTTTGCATATAATAGTAATCAGCTCTATAACATATTTATTTTTCGTTACAGGTTCCACACTTACTTTGTTATTAGTGCGGGTACAAGTTGTGTCCTTGGGGATTGTCCTTTTGTGATGCCATCAGAACACAGCCATTACATGGTTAAATAATGGTTGTGCTGTTTGAAAGACATCAGTTTTCCTATTTGCATGTGTATATGTGTCAGATCTTAGCCTGAGCCTCTTAGTCAGGGCATGCTCTGCCCACCTCCTTCTGCCAGAACCATTTGCAGTTGGTGGTTTTCCCTCAGACTCCTCATCTGTACCTGCTGCTGCTGATGTGGGTACTCTTGTGGTTCTGCCCTTACTGTCATTGTTGAAGCTGTTTTCTGAAAATTATATTGTGCAAGATGGCACAGACTGTAAGTATTTTGGCAGAAGTGCCTAGGTCATACTGCAGGACACCTCTTAATGTATCTAGACAATAGAACCTTGATTTTCACAATCCAAATACACTTTCTATGATATTCCTGCTTTGAGCTTGGACCTTGTTGTATCCTTGCTTAGTGGAGTTGTGCAAGTTTCTCATGGGTATCATGAGCCAGGGCTCCAGTGAATGACCTGCAGACCCCACTAGATGCTCTTGAGGAATGTCAGCTCTAACAAACCTGGTTCACAGCTCACAAGTGTACCATATGTGTGAGTGGTAGAAACTGCCTGGGTTACTTGCACAGACACTGTAGATGATCCCTTCAGCATTACAGACAATTTGACAGTTTATAGAGTGCAAAGCGTTTCAGTTCATGTACCTCCTTCCCCATGCCCCAGGTGGGGCTTTATTTGTGTGTGTGTGTGTGTGTGTGTGTGTGTGTGTGTGTGTGTGTGTGTGTGTGTGTGTGTGTGTGTGTGTGTGTGTGTGTGTGTACCATCTATGGCCCCCAACACTTCAGTAATGTGTGCTACTACATAAAATTCCTGCATGTTTCTTGGTCTCTCCTTTGGGGTTCATGGGAAACAGATATGCTCCCTTGCATTTAGTAGCATTGCATTTGAAAGCTGATGTAATATTCTAGATCTGATACCTGTTTCATCCCTAGTATATCCTCTGTGGATCTCTGGAAAGTACCAGTAGCTAGTATATATGATTCTAAACATACCTTTGTTTCCACTGGGATGGGTTCTCCATGATTTCCCTAGGGTCTGTAGTAGGAGTGGCAGATGTTGCATATTTCCTCCAGTGTTTCCTTGTCCACCCTGTATCTCCCAACAATTTCTGTTTCACACAGTCTATGGTAAGTCAAATGAGGTCTAAACACCCTTTTTCTTCTTACCAAAGGTCTGGCAGCAACAACAGCACCTGCCTGATTTAGAGCCTGTTGCACATACAGCATAATAATGGCAGCAGCAACCCCTAACATGTTTTTTTCCCTAAATGTAATTGTCCCTGCATTCCAAAGAGTTTTGGTGTGCATGGCAAAAGCCTACACTGAGTGTACTTGATTGCTTTATTTCTTCCTGAGTAGCTCTGCCATGCTGGACTGGTTAAGTAGCATGTATTTCAGTTCGTTATGCCTTCATTAACACATTCTGCTGTTTTCCAGAGTTTGGCAAGTCTATCCGTCACATCATATAGAATCACTTAATGAATATCAAATAGCACTGTGCTACTAATACAATCACTGTTACTGAATCTATCCCAACATTTTTTGAGCTATGATTCAGTTATAACATGCTTATCATGATTTTTGAAAGGATCGATGCCCATTTTGCATACTTCACTAACATTTTAGATTTCCATAATAACAAATCTAACACTTAAAACAATTTAAGTTCATACAGATCTTAAACTAGTGATTAGCATTCCTCTGAATTAAAAGTAAATCAGATTGTCTAGCTACATTTTAAAACAGCACACCAAGACACTATTTTCTTTAGCTCTGTCATAGTTTATGGATGATGACTTACTGATTAATAGGCACCTAATTTTTGATGTATAAAAACAGCCCATCTGGTATCTTATGGAAGCAGCAAGCCAAATGAAGATTGTATTAGCAACTCTATTTACTCAGATACCTCAGTATTATATAATAGTTTCAAATTTGGTCTCTAACGTGACCAAACTCATGGATTACCCTAAACAGAAATGTTTATATCAATCAATGCGTAGTCTGGAAAAGATCTCAGTTAGAACTGAAAGCTCAAACATATTCTTAACATTAAAAACTCAGTCCATTACCAGTTTTTTAGAAACACTTAATAGAAAGTATAACTATGGCCATTAGGACACAGTGCATCAAAGAGGTCATATGGCTGTGATATACTTAAGCAATAACCCATGCCTGGGTGTGGGTAATGCTGGATTTACCCACGGTTGGTGTGGTTTGGTCATGAGGGCGAAGCTCGAGTGGCCAAACAAAGACAACCGTAGGCAAATCCAGCATTACCCACACCCAGAAGTGGGATATTGCTATTATACAATGACATTACTTAAGAAAAAAAATACTTACTTTTCTTAAATAATGGCATTGTATAATGTCTCCGTGCTGCCCTTCCACAGCTGTCTGGTATTCTGCGACAGTTCTGATGTACTGCATATGCTTACGCAGTACATCAGAGCTGTGGGTGGAAGCAATGGAGAAAGCAAGATCTCCGTTGCTTTTTAGAAAGTGTTTCGCTATGTTAAAGGAGTTTAACATAGCAATGCAGCTTTAAAAAAGCAATGGAGATCTTCCTTTCTCTGTTGCTTTTTTTAAAGCTGTCTCGCTATGTTAAACCCATTTAACATAGCGAGAATAGCTTTAAAAAAAGAAACGGAGAAAGGAAGATTTCTGTTACTTTTTTTAAAGCTGTCTCGCTATGTTAAACTCCTTTAACATAGCAAGACAATTTCTAAAAAAGCAACGGAGATCTTGCGTTCTTTGTTGCTGTAAAAAAAGACTTATACTAATGGAAAAAGTCCAGGCGACCGGACCTTTTTCCATTAGTATAAGTCTGATTTACAACGTGCATGCTGACTAATCAGCGTGCACGTTTTGGAATATTAATGGGGGGGGTCATTGTATAATATTCAGTAGTCTTAAATATGCAATGTGAGAAAAGAGTCTATCACTTTGGATGTTGGCATAATGGTTAAGGCTTTCACTTCCCATGTATAAGGTACAAGGTTGACTTCAGACCACTGCCTCTGTGGATTTTGTATGTTCTTCATGTGTCTCTGAGAGATTCCTCCTACCTTCCAAAAGTTTTCTGGGTGTCTCCACTCTAAAATCACCCAAGAATGGAGTTGAGATCAGTAGCACAGACTCTAGATGGTGCCTAAAAGGGAAAGAGTTGCACAGGGCAGTTGCTTTGGGTATCAACTGTGGTGCTATCAACTGTGGTGCACGGTATCCACTAGACAGGAGATCATGGATCACAGATGAGAGCCATGGCAGGAATACCCACTTGACAGTGTAAAAAAATGACTGTAAGGGATTTGGTTGTTTTGACTAATGTCACCAAAAATAGGCATGGGTATTTGGTGGTGATAAGTGAGTTGAGGAACTGACCTACTTTGATCAATGCAAGGGACCCATGCTAATGGTGAGAGTGGTCTATGCCTACTTATTTATCAGTGTGTGCTTGCCATAAAGCCCAGCAGCTCTGGGTCAATAAGCTACTGGCCAGCCAGTGTCAAGTTGCACAGCTTGAGTTATGTGGTATAGTTCTTTTCAGTCAAAGCTGGATGTAAAACCAAGCAACCTACCTAACATGAACTAAAATTATTACACTCAATGTAGGTTTACTGTCAGAATGCAGCTTGGAAGTGAATGACATGGTGGTAATGAGGCTGGACATCCTATGAATCCAGGTAACAAGATGGAAGGACAGTGCCTCAAAGCCACTTGGCTTGGGATCCAGAATCTACTACTCAGTGGCAAGACAGACTAGAAATGGTTTGGGAATTGTGGTGAGGGAGAGGCTTCAAAAGAAAACGAAGGATGTCATCATAATTAGTGACTGGTGTATGACAATCAGGCTCCATTGTAAGGCTAGATCACTATTCATAATCTCAGACTATGCCCAACAACAGAGTTGTGATATCAAGTAAAAGAGTGCATTCAGACAGCAGTTGCAGGACCTACTAGATAAAGCAAGATAACATGAGTTGGTGATGATAATAGGGACCTAAATGTGCATATTGTGGCAGAAAGAACTGAATATGAGGACTGCCTGGGTTCACATTGGTAGAACAATAGGAAGAAATTCTAGACTTCTGTCTGGCAAATGAGTTGATAGTGGCTTATACCTGCTTCAACAAGACAGACAGTCACATATCACATACAAGAGTGGCCAACATGCAACACAGGCAGACTTCCTCCTAGTAAAGAAAGGGCATTGGCGTAAAATCAGAAATTGCAAAGTTATCACCAGTGAAACAGTTGGCCCACAGCATAAACCACTATCTGTAACAATCAGCTGTAAACAATGGTCAGAGAAGATGCTAAGAACAGCAGAGACTTAGCTGAAAACCTGGAAGATGACTGGAAAAAAATCAAAAGAGTTCAAACACCCAAGGTACTAGCACCTCAGGAAGAAGAGAAAATAGGTGGAACTGAAGAAGAATGATAGCACCTCAGAACAGCATATACAAGGACAATAAAACAGATATGGGGCCAAGCCAAGCATGGATATATCATACATAAGGAAAGTTGATGACTGAAAATCCAGGAGGTCATAAAAAGGAAGGAAGAAGGGGTGCAGGAAAAAGTGGGAGCTAGAGAAGATGGACCAGGCTAAGAAAGAATACTGGATGGCTAACAAAGAGGAAAATAGAGGAGTTTCAGTAGCAATGAATAATGTATCAGTGGCACTGTACTAGCTTCTAGAATGTGACTCACTAAATGACACAAATAAACTTTAACAGGTTGCAAGGAAAAGAGAGAAAGATAAAGAAGATAGTCAGGCACCCTTCATAAAGGATGCCAGCAACAACCTGCTCCCCAGTTCATAGAACATCAAAGGCAGAAGAAAGAATTGCTTCCAGCAGCTTCTGAATGAATAAAACCCCACAGAAGCTGTATACCCCAGACACAGCCTAAGAAGAAGTAAGGACAGCACTAAGGAAAATTAAGTCAAGGAAAGCAGCAGGCTCAGATGAGATCAGTGTAGATATGATCAAGATGTTGTGTTGAGTTAGAGGAGAAATGACTCCAGAGAGTACTCATAGCAGTAAAGGGAGAAAGTATATCACAGATAACTGAAAAATAAAGATTCTAGTGCCATTCTAGTAGAACAAAGGGGACATTCACAACTGTGGACAGTATAGATGTCTCAAACTCTGACACGCTGTACACAAGTTCTGGAGAGGGTGAATGATAAATGAATATGCAGAGTAGTGGAAAGTGGGAGATGAGTGGCTGGATTCAAATCAGGATGCATCATAACTGATCCAAGGTTTGCAGTCAGACAGATAGTTGAAAAGAAGCTAGAGATGAGGAAAGAGTCCAACTGGGCATTCCTAGACTAAGAGAAAGTATATGACAACTCCCTATGAAAGCTGATTTGGTCAGTCTTGTGATGTTTCAGTCTCAGACATGTTGGTAATATTAGTGAAGGCTATGTACAAGGACCCAATAACACAAATATGAACAGTATTAGCACTCACAAAGCAGTTCCCAGTGGGAGGGTTCAGCCCTGAGCCAGCTGCTGTTCATACTGGTGATGGACTACATTAGTAAATAGGCTGGAGGAGACAAAGCAATTGTAAACAGATGATTTGGCATTACAAGCAGACTGCAAACAAGAACTTCAGCAAATGACAGGGGAATGGAATGAAAAGCTGAAAGCACAACCAAGAATACAGATAAAACATTTTTAATGGCAGCAAATGGGGGAAATCAGAAGAAGCTGAGAACTGAGACAGAATGGAAAATAGTGGAACAGGTTAACAACTTCAAGCATCTGGGAATGGTGGTTAAGATGAAGAGAAGGCTGAATGAGGAGGTCAAAGCTTGTAAGGGCTGCAGCAAACTGGCAAAGACTGTCAAGGACAGTATGTGACAGAAGAATGGCAAAGAAGTGGAAAAGTAAGGTGTATAAAAGAACAGTGATGTGACCAATACTACTGTATGGTATAAAGGGGTAGTGAAGACAGCACAGTTGGGGAAGTTAAAGGAGATGGACATGAAGTGCCTGAGATGGATGGTAGGATTCACACTGTGGAACAGACAGACAGAGAAATGAGGACATAGCAGAAGCCTAATGAGCACCAATTGCAGAAAAGGCCAAAAAGAACAGATTACAGAGGTTCTGGTACATGTGCAGGAAAGCTGAATACAATCTAGTGAAGATGGTGAGGGACAGACAGGAAGAAAGTAAGAGGAAACATGGGTATCCAGCAATGATGGATTGATTGTGTGAGAAAAGATCTGTGATAGTCACAGAGGGGCATTCAAACAAGAAAGATAGTGACAGTTGATACAACACCCGGGGTTAATGACAGAGATGATGGCATGTTTATGTAAAGAGCAGCACAGAGATAAATTCCAGTCCCAACTTACATAATACCTGTATTATTAAAACTAGAAATAATCTGTGCTATTTGAAAGAAAATGTTTGATTTGTCCTTGCATTATGTATATACAAAAACTAAAACTAGAGACTGTGAGTAAAAAAAGCATTTCAATTCCAGAAGTGTAAATATCCCTTTGAGTTCATTTCAACTTGAACTATTTGTACAGGTAAACCCCTTTTGACCAAAATAACTATTTCATAGCTGATAGTGAATTACAAAATGGAAACGTGAAGGATCCAATTCTTTTCAAAGTGTATTAGTTTGTGATGTGCACATATGAGTTTCTTTAATAAAGATGATATTGGAATTCATGTAATTAAACAATTACCTAATAGTTGACATCCAGATACAAATTGGATTCCATGTAAATTCTGGGTTAAATAACATTAATATCATCCTTTAAATGATAGTCAGTTGTATAAAGTTAATGCCTACCTGACTCCCAATAATATAGATTCCTTTGTGTAGAGGTGACACAGTAAGACGTATAATTCTTTTGTACCACCAAAACATGTTTCCAACTTGAAATTATCAATATGCTTATCAATATCCAAAAAAGAAAGAGCGTATACCACAGCTGGAGTGTTGTAAAAAACTTTAATTCACCATAAAACAATAAAAGCAATAAAACACGGTAGCCCTCCCCCAAGGAATAAGCCTGTACCTTAAACAACTGGCTACCTGAACAAGAAAACGTCTATATGTATCTAACAGACAAAAACATTTACTGAAGTATTTATACATGTGCTCATGGTCTATAAAGGAGATCAGTCATGTTTTTAAGATGCATTCTGCCTCACCCCATTCAGCAAACAAAAACTAGTTAGACAATTGAAGCAATGCAACTTGACAAATGTAACCAAACAGTTACCACCATATGGTCTTACAGGGCTTCCTATGTTGATATTGAAGCATGGAATGTCTACCAACTATTCATCACACAGAGTATGTCAAATTTTGTCATAAGCAGCTCTGCTCAATATTGACCAAAAATATTGAGAGACAGAATACAGTAAGAATATACCCTACAGCTTGAGCAACACTAGAGCTGCAGAACCTAATTTCTGCAGCTTTCCACCAGCAGTTTACTGTCATATTGCTGCTTTGCATTGCCTGTGGTGAGTGACATTTGTGCTTTGAGGTCTGCTGTAGGTGTTTTATTTTTTTGTTATAGTAGTAGTACATTATCTGCAGTCCAGTTCGATATTAAGATCACTATTTATTTATTTATTTAACTATGTTCTGCTCACTACAACTAAGTCTAAGCCACTTTCCTTATTAATTTTATCCCTATTTTCCTTTTGACACGGTGTTCTAGTACAGGCATGGGGTTTACTCAGGGAATACCCACAGTCAAGGCTTTCCAGCAGGCTATCCAGCTTGCCAGGGTGATGGTGTAGCTCTCAATGATATTTTGCAAATATTGCGGACTTTCAGCGAAGTCTGTATGATGAACTTTTGCTCCATGCTCTGTGCTTCAACAGTAATAAAGGAATCCATCTTACTGGTTATGGTCCTACAAAAGGTAATCATCCTGCTGGGATATTGAAGCTAATAATTATAGTATCAATAAAAAATATGCTCTCAAAATATAATCAATCCCTAATAGCTCAGTGCAGATATTGCTTAACTCAAAACATGCTCACAGTAACTTCAAATATAACATTGTTGAAAGATGTAATACAACGGCTGGCGTATATCCATTAATATACAGTTAGAAACATGTTCAGAAATTATTGGCAGTAGACACAGACACAAATATGTTCTTATAAAGAACTTTTTAAAACTTTTCAGAATGCTAATGATGTCAAGAAACTAACCTGTAAGGCACTACAAACCTTTGGTTTATATAATACAGTAATAGCCTGTTCTAGGCTATACAAAATAAAGTATAATCACTCAGCATTGGATCAGATGACACAATGCTAGATTAAAGGCCATCAGTTAGGCAAGTGAAAAAAAAATCCATGACTGTATAGTTCCCTAGCTTATACCCGAGGCACAGACGGTCATCAGCAGAAGAGCCAGCTGTGCGATAGGCATGGGTTATATGACATCAGTCATTCCAATATATTTCAAACACCCTTATAACATATCAGAACTATGTGGCATCACTCACTGAACTTATGAAATGAGCCCATGAGCATCAAGAAATATATTAATTTAGGTATTATTAAACAACCTGAGAAAGTACTGATTGAGTTACATGGGGTCTATTATTAGCCTCCGCAGGCATTGGAGTTGAAAAACATTGTGAGGGAGATGAGTGAAAATATAACCTAGCTCATATACAAGAAAGTTTCTTATAGTATGCAATTGCTTCATTAACCATATCAGCAATAAATACATTGTTATCACAACAGTGTACTGCCAAGATTAATTTGAAAGGAAAGAGCTGTAAGGTAAGGTTTGGCATATAAACTCTTTTCCATAAAGGCGTTAAGAAGCACTGAACATAAATGGGGCACATACTGTTTATTGTCATTTAGATTTATCTGCTTGGGTAGCTCTGTAACAATGCAACAACATGAGAAGAACAGATAAGGGAAAAAAGGATCTTGGTAAATTGACCACTCTCATAAGAGTAAGACATATATAGTGCATCTCTTTACCAGTATGGCTAAAACTTCAGCACTCAAACTCTATTCACCACTGCTGATGCCCCCACTAGATATAAGAGCTGATGTGTCCACATTTGTATAACATCCCTTTCCCAACAGAGGACAAAAACTGAAATACTAAAAAACAAACCTAATCACAAATAAAACCAAAGGAAGCAATGTACAATTATGAATTCCTAAAATAAGTCACAGAAAAGCACCATGGACCACCAAATTTTGCCAGAAAACTTTTTTAGAACTACAGTAAACATTTTCATCTCAAATCCATAAGTAAATGTAATGGTCCATCAGACTGGTAAAAAATTCCACATACAATTGTATGAATACCACCGAATAAAACTGCGTGTTTCATCATAACCAGTAACTACACACTTCCAACTATTTTAAAAACAAACCATTAATGAATTGATAGTATGAAAAAAAGAAATTAAGCATGATTAAAAGGTCTTTGTTTCAGCACTAATTTAAAAAGGATGTAAGAATTTTTCCTGATGGTGTATCAGCAGCCCATTACACTTCTCAACAATATTCTTTACATTCCTACTGCAATATTCCTTATATATCTACTTGTTTGTTCCTAACACTAACCATCACATTACTCATCAGGTAATCCAGAACATAAAATAAAAATTGTAATGTTTTATAGCCCAATTGTCATTAGGGTGGTCCTTCCCAAGTCTCCTGATAATAGCATTGCAGAGGATTCATAAATTTTCCTTCAAGGTCCACTTTTTGTGATGCAGCAATTTCTGATTCAGAGACACATTAGCTACAACAAGGGAAGACCTCATTATCAGCTAATTTGCATGTCTCCGAATTGTGGTTAACTACCATGGAGTGCAGATCAGCACTTTTTGAGGCAGTAAACATGTTTGTGGCAGCATCATGTAAGCAGAGACACTCCTTCATTCACTCTCCTACACACAATACATTCATTCAAATACATGCACACAAGCAAACACACACCACAGAACCCATACCACTCTCTGTGTTGTCTGAATGTCCCCAATGTCTAATTTCTCCTTGCACTGATAATTCACAGATAATTACAGTCAGCCATTAATGTCAGATGTTCAAACATCTTACTTAATATCCTTCAGTAAATGCTTACTAGGGCAAAAGCTGTTAGCTTATTGAATCTCTCCATCTGCACTATGAGGCTGACAGGTATACTTGATATTTCATGCCCCCCTGCCTTGTATATCACAACATGTTGCAGGCATTGCATATTTCCTGAGATCCTCAACATATGTTTAAAAAACTTGTTGCAGTAACATCTCAATTAGTGCAGCAGGTCAATGCATTGGTTTTATATGTTAAAGTGAACAGTTCAAGTCCCATTCCCTTTTGTAATTTGATTTTTTTAAATATGTGTTTTTAAATTCTATTCTAATGTCTAATGTGGGCACAGAGGACTAATAATTCTCTGTGTGAGATTAAATCCTTTTTTACTGCACCTTAAGGCAAGCTACTTATAAATGGTGTTCAGTGTTCCCCACCCTTGATGACCATTCTGTTTAAGTGCAACTGAGCCACAGTTTAATGAGGTAACTGTGGTGTCTATTGCCCCCCCCCCATCCCCATTCTGATTAAGTGCCACTGAGGCACACTTTTAAAGAGCTATCCCTGGTGGCTAGTGATTCCTCCCTCCCAATGATGCAGACTCTGCTCATTAGTCTAAAGATGTGTGGAAGTATGACAGCCTCCTATCCCCTTCCTCCCCTCCTCACACAGGTGTATTTACCCCTCACTACCCCCAACATACACATCTGTCTTTACCCCCTCACTAATTCCCCTGCTCCTACCTTCCAAGCAGACAGACACTCACACATGCTCTCACACATGCAGCCCCTCTCTCACACTCACACCCACACCACCTAAGACTACCTTAACACTAAACTCCCCAGCACTTGTCTCTTCTACAATAGATGAACAACACAGTCTTTTGGCCATGTTCACTGCAATACAGCACAAGGAGTGGCCATGCTAACCTACACCACCAAGTAATTGCATGACTTACTTAGTGCATAGCTGTCTTCCTGGAGGAAGTTCTGAGGGGAGAGCAATTGGCTAATCAGCCTATGCCTCTTCCCTGGATTACCTCATTCACATGTAGCATGGCTGCAGAGATAATCCAACATGGTGCTGCATGTCTTCATACAAAAGCACCAGTGGTAGGGCTGTCTCTGAACATCAAAATGCTACTGCAAGCTGTGCACTTTGTGTACACCTCATGGTAACCTTTGTGAATCCAGCCCATTGTCTCTCCCAGAGCTTCATTTCAATGCAGCAAGATCTGCTTTAAGTTAGGTTGAGTATATTTCTGAACAGTTTAATCTAAAATGCAATGCGTTATGTCAGTATTCCAAAATAGAATACATAAAATATTTTGAAATTCTTTTTTCTGGGTTTTGTACAAGTGTTTAATGCCTGCAAAATGCGTTTTTAAATTTTAAATAGAAGCATTCAGGGATGCCAGCATTTTTGTAAAGCTGAAATAATTAAATTAGCTAGCTGTTTGAGTTTATAGGATAATCTTGTACATTATAAAAAAATAGCCTGAGGTATGCTAGATACATATACTTATAAACTTCAAAAAATGGGTAATTTATTAATCAATCCTCATCCCTTTCTTGTGCACCCATACCTGACAAAGTTCATGTTGTCATCCTAGTTATATCTTCATGTTGTTGCTTTGGGAGAGGAGGAGAATAAGGAGTGGTTGATTGCTTGTTCTTCCACAGCTCATTAACATACTGCTTACTCTATAGACAATGGCCCTTGAAAAGTAGGGACATCCAACCAATAACCTGGACATCTAATTAGCATAACATTTGAATACCAAATATTACAGAATTCTTCCCACTTCCAGTGGGAGTGTGGGATACTACTCAGAAACACGTCAAAAGTGACAAAAATTATGGAAGATATAAGCACATTATCAAAGGGGCAGCATGTTGCAAAAGTCTACCACACTAGATAAATTATTTTTGCTTCGGAAAAAGGGAGATGTAAGCTATGTATCCTATTTCTTTAAATCAGTGGTGACACTAGTATGTTGGTCAATAGTGTATATAAGGCAACTTCAAAAATCACAAGGAATGAGGAGGGATTCAAAAAATTGTGTGAAAGCATAAATCAAGCCTGAAATAGGGACATACCTTCAAAATAGGTTTATGTGCAGAGGTAAACCAGGCTTGAAAATAGAACCTTTCCTTCAAAATAGGGATAGTTGAGAAGTCTGCTTTTTAATAATTGCAAGTCACTTATTTTTAGCTGTTATCTGAGCATACTGCTGCAGGACATCCCAAATAACATTCAAGTCACCATTTCAAAGCAGAAACATTTTGAAATTCATCATCTAAATAGTTCAGCTTCTGGTCCTGATACACCCCAATGCAACATTCATCTTCTGAAATACCCAAATCGTTTTATTTATTTATTTTAAATTAAATTAAATATTTTACCATGGTAGCCAAGCACTGGGTGTTCAATCACTAGTTAATAAGGAGTTAAACCATACTTCTAAGACATCTCAACACTTAAAAAAGCACCTATAGTTATATTAGAAGATCGGAGCAACAGAATACATCCACAGCTGTGCCAAGTTAAACTACATGTTACATAAAATGTTGTGAATTATAAAATGCAAAGAACAATGAGGAAAAACTTACAATCCATTTTCAAATACAAATCATTGGTATCAGACTCAAAATAAATGCAGCAAAGGGAGTTTTCAAGCCAAGGCTGTGAGAGACCTAGGTACCTGGGTGGAAAGCAGCCTTTGCTGAAGAATAAAACTCTGTAGCCCTTCGCCAAGGATATCGGTCTCTGCTACCCCACTAGACATCATGGATGCTTGAAAACACTACCCATGTCTTGAAAAAAAATGTTAAGTAAAAATGTTGAAAGTTCTCAAACCCTGGACCCTGGACCTAGAAAACAGTTGCATTAATCCTTTAATCTAACTAAGTTCAAGTGAATATTCTTTTTTAAGTTCTAATGTCTGGCATAATTTATTAATTGCAGCAATCCATGGGAAAGGATACCTATGAGAAGCAACATCAGGAATGTCCTGTATAATCAGGGACTGGCAGTTGAGAGGCATGGGTGTGTACCTGGGGGGAGTGGCTTTGATACAAGCCAGGAGTAACATTAGACAATATCAAAGAAAAAATGTAAACTATTACCAGGACTCAATTAAAAAGTCAATATTACAACAGGTCTAGCATCACTATGCAATGGATGCATACTATGAGGAATCAAACTCTAATATCTGGCATTATTTACTGACTTAACTGGCTGAAGGATCCACAATTTACAAGGGTAGGAAAAAAACATAAAAAGAGACACTGAGGATGCTATGCCAACTCAGTGACACGTATGAGGTTTGTGGTGTGCGCGCGTGTGTGTGTGTGTGTGTGTGTGTGTGTGTGTGTGTGTGTGTGTGTGTGTGTGTGTGTGTGTGTGTGTGTGTGTGTGTGTGTGTGTGTGTGTGTGTGTGTGTGTGTGTGTGTGTGTGTGTGTGTGTGTGTGTGTGTGTGTGTGCGTGTGTGTGTGTGTATGAGAGAGTGTGAATGGTGAGTGCCTGTGTGATGCATGGGCCACATGAAAAAGCTGTTTAGCACTAACAGTAGTTACTGGTGATTCAGACACATGAAAATTAGCTAATAATAAGGTCTCTCCTCATTGCAGCTAGCATGTCCCAAATCACAAATTGTCTAAACAGCCCTTTTTAACCATAGCTCTTAATACCAGTATTGGGGTTATTTCTGAATTCTTGGGTACTTTCAATGACAAATGCTACTTTTGTCCTTTTTTCTTCAACTGAAATGTCTGATTTTCATGGTTTTACTTCCTTGACCATTGGTATTAGATGAGCCTATGTATTTAGCATGTCATCGTTTTCAATATTTCTTTGTGGTTCATGTTTTCAGTGCTTCTCAGCTACCTGTATGTTATAGTATTTACACAACCCGCAGTGTAACAGCCTTGCAATGATCTCTTTCCTTTCAGTGTTCAAACCTTCAGCCATGAGTATATCACAACAAGCAACAGGATGTGCAATTGTTTCTAGTTCTGTACTATTGCACCTACATTTGTATGTGTCTCCCACTTTTTAATAGACTTTGTAAACCAGTGGACATAATCTACAATGCTGAATTGCCTTTTTTAATCTTTTATCATTAGGTTTCAATTTTCCTCTCCTTAGCCATTCATATAGCAAATCCTGATTAACAGGTGATTGCTCTAGGAGATCTCTATACTTACCACTATAATTGTGAGCTGTCTAGTTTTCTTTCATTTTCTTCTGCTTACAGTCTTTGTATTCTTTGTTTAGTTTTTGGCACTTTCTAATGTTAACTTGTTTACTGTCCACTTCAAGTTTAATATCTATACTCACTGCATTCCAAAATGAGTCTGCTTGTCTGAACAAAGATATCTATAGACGTGTTTTCTATTTGGAGCTGATATGTATGCAGTCCTACAACTGCAAATGTATGCATACATTTGCAGTCCTACAACTGCAAATGTATGCATATAGTCAGTTGTATTCTACTGGCCATATTCTATTAGATAACCATTCAGCAAACCATTTTACATTTTTGTAAGAAAGTATCAATTTTGTTGATAACCTTGTCAAAGGATGAGCTGAAATAAATTTTAGATTACATCAGCTTGAAGATTTCCTTCTAATACATTTAATTTATTTTAAAAATATATATGTTTAAAAGCTATAATTGACCATTTTTTTCATAAGCATGTTGATATATGTTAAACTGACAAAGTTCTGCTAACTCACCAAATAGCACTTTTAATATAAATTTCTCCAGTGGTGTTCCAGTATTGGAGAAGATACTGATGGTTTTAATATGCTTCAAGTGTTTTACGGTGTCAAGTTGCCAGCCCGGCGCCCAACCTTCCACAGAAGGCACACATACATTCACACCTATGGCCAATTTAGAGTGTCCAATCCACCTACATCATGTCTTTGGGATGTGGGAGGAAACCAGAGCACCTGGAGGAAACCCACACGACCACTGGGAGGACATGCAGACTCCGCACAGAAGGCACCCCAGCCGAGAATCGGACTGGAGAACCTCTTGCTGTGAGGCAGCAATGCTAAAAACTGCACCACCATGGCCACCCCTAGTACCAGTAAAGGTAACAACCCAAAAATCAAATCTCCTACCCTCTCTTTTGTACTTATGAAAACACTTTCAAAAAATGCTTCATATCGTCTAGTGTGCATTTGCTGATGTTTTGGACAATGAGCTTTACTAGTTTATCTGCTCAATTTTCTTCTTTATTAAATAATATTTTTCACTGGCTTGTGTAACTGAGTAATATACCTTAATAAGTAATGACTAGGCAATCAGTTTGCAGACAATTAGAAGTATAGCTAATAACCAGAGGGCAGAATCCCACTTTGTACTTGTGTGACTGTGAGGTGAAGACCTTATCCATTAAGTCAGATGTTCCAACTTCAACAACCTCCTTTTGATTCTAGTTAGTTTTCTGTTTGGAAAACTGACATTTCCACTCTACTATAACAAGTTACATTTTCTTTAAATAAATTTGTAAGCAGTGTTTGAACATCTTACATATTTCATGGGTGTAGTTATTTTCCAGTGCAGTATACCATCTAATTCTTTTTGAGAAGCCTGTTAACCTTATTCAGTTAGTACTAATTTGATAGGTATCCCCTGTGTAAATTAATTCTTAATTGTGTAGTAACCATATCTTAACTTTGTAAGGATCACATTGTGGTCACAATATGGTAATGATGGGAGAATGGCATAGTAAAAAGTCAATTTTTCTGTTAGAGAGGCAGGGTCAATAATGTTATTTTATTTAGCAGCTTTTTGAAAGCTGTCTCTGTGTTTATTTTTAAGCAAACATTTATAAATAAAGACATATTAGAATTAGATGTATAAATAACATTCCACTTTGTATGGGACAAATATAAATCTCCCAAAGTAGTCCTGTATAACAATTCATTGAGTAGATAAAATTTATTATACCATGACTTCTGGAAATCGCAGCGCTGACATTAGCCGGAATACCACGGTGGAGGACTACTCACTTAACATATTACTTTTAAACACTGTTAATCCTCTTTTTTTATGGTTTTACAATAGCAGACCTTTTAAAAATAACGAAAAGAAAAATAAGCACCTCAGCTTTAACAGCTCTTCTCCAACTCAACCCATTTAACATATCCCAACAAAAAAAAATTTAAAATTAAAAGAAGCAGCGACAGGTTTTAATTTAAAACCTACTAAATGGGTTTCTTATGTTAAATGGGTTTAAAATAGCAAATAAGTGGTTTAAATTGCTTATTTTGCTTCCGTCGGACATTCGCGTAATTTAACCCATTTAAATCCAAAAAACATAAAAAAGCAATAAAAAAAAAAAGCAACAACAAAAGCAACAGAGATCTTGCTTTCTCCTACAGTACATCAGAACTGCCGCGAGGCGCACAGTACATCAGAAGGGCCGTAATCAAACAGGCATTATACCGGGGCATTTAACAAGAAAGTAATAGTTTCTTCTTTTAGTTTCTTTTGTAATAATATATTCAATATATAAATAATGGTACACTTCTGGGTGTGGGTTTGTTACACAGGCTTGGCTTGGGCCTGCCTCTTAAGCCCTCGGGACGGACCAAACCAATTATAGTAAATCAATTACCCCACCAGCGCAAGGGTTGCTATATTATTTCTTCCAATGCCCACAGCTTTACATTGAGTGTGTAAGAAATACCCACCCTCTGATAGATGCTTATTTATGGCCACTTCCAGGAAGACACAATCAGTACTACTTTTTGTATTCTAAGTTAAATAAATTTAATTGACCTTTATATACTATTTGCACAACACCATCACCATTCCCATAGCTATAATATTTATTTCAAGAACAGAACAGGGTCTATACCCCTCAAAATTTGGTTTCTACTCATCCGACTTTAATTATTTTCAGTGATAACTGCTGTCTGATTTTTATCTTGTTAGGTACTCTGGTCTCCTTATTAATCAGCATCCTTTAACTTCTTACCAGTACATTTAAATTTTTTCAAATAATGCATGCTAAATACCCTCTAGAATAGGATAATTGATGTAGTTCAATCCTCTCTCTAGGTAAGTGAATTTGTTATGTAGATATTAAGCATGTCATTTCCATGATGTGCTCACTTGTAAGTTCACTCCATGTGTAAAAATATGAGTAGCTTGACTGGACCACTTTACTTGTATTAGTTTAAATAATTCCATGACGTCACTTGCTGCAGTCTAGAAATCTTTTTTTTTTTTTTTTTTTTTAACATTAGTCACAACTGCCCGAGCAATAAAGTTTTTATGCTTTTTTCATTTACACAGTCTAACTAAAGCCTTTACAATGTCTCTTATTTTAGTTTATGGGAGATAAACAGTTCTGTGTAGGCTATAGTGTTATGTATGTAAGAATCTCATATTACTAATTGAAGATTGGAGTTTTTTCATATTTTTATATGAATTGCTTGTTTCATTTAAGATGGTGAAAGAAGCTGTGAGCCTGTTGTGTCATTGTCCCGCATTATATGCCTTTACCATTAAACTGTAATATTATTAATTAATCCAGATATCTTACCCTAGCCCTTTTCCTAGTAGTCACGTTAACAATGTTTGTTAGCTTTTTTTGTAGTTGCCTTTCCTGTTCTGAGCACTACTCCAGAAATGTAGCCAGCTCATATGGAACTTGATATATAGATTCCCAAACTATCATCAGCTCAAAGTTGAGGAGCAAACATACATACATACATACATACATACATACATACATACATACCTAAAAAGCTGAAGACCAAAAGAAAAAAAAAATCCTCTGCTTGTCTGTTTCTGTAACTGTAGCACACTGCTTGCTGAAACTGTAATAAGCAGCTTGCTATATTTACCAGCACTTTAGCCATGACTGCAAATGTAAGATTGTCATTAATTTATGATGCAGTTCTAGCTTCACAACTTAATAAAGCAATACCACTACTTTATTCCTGCAACATCAGAACCTTCCAATTTTACCTTCCAACAGTTTGTACCTGAGGCAGCTGCCCCCTTTGCCCCACTCTAGTTAAAGCTCTGCTATATTCTTTCCTGTTTTTGACATCTGTAAGATAGCTCCCATTTTCAAAACAGCAGAGCCTTCAAAAGAAATATTCTTTGGAACAGTATTATCTTCACACAGAGGTCCTTTTACTTTTCTTAGTTTTCTTTTAGCAATCTTTTTTCTTCATTTGATTGCTTAAATCATTCAGTTTTGACCTCCAGCCTATATTACCTGCTTCATAAATGTTTTAGATTCTCCCAGAATTGCTGTTCATTGATTTTTTTCCTAGAGATGCTTAATTTGCTTAAGAAAGTAAATGAGAAAAAAAAAACTAATTTGTTTTAAAATCTCCAGTATGATTACTTAATACAGAATCTAGGTAGAAATATCTAGGAAAAGCAAAAACTACAGAATTCTGTAAATTATGAGAACATCAAACATAAAATGAGGTGAGCATTTCCAAGAAAAAGGTGAACATTTCTAAGAAAAAGCTAATCTAAGTTAATTTGTTGAACCTTAGGCTCTGTTCTAAGACTCCTATAAGATACTCCCCCAGATTTACTATTCCTCTGTGCAGGACTAGCTTAGTCTTGCATGGAGGCAGCCATTTGGGAGCAGGACGGCAGCGTGCCATGCATAGTAATGAGGCACACTGCCTGAGCTCCTAATCTTACACGGAGCGTGTAAGAGTGCAGGGGTCATGTCTGAGAGCAGAGCTCTCAGAATATGCACACCCCCACAATGAAGAATGGCAGAAAGGGGTAAGAAATGAGCGAGACCACTTATAGGTGTCCGCATATCCCCACCAACAGTCTCCCTCATGTACAACAGCAAAAGTATGCAGACATAAAATGAACAAACCCGTTTCTTTTTTTTGAAAATCCAATTAAAGCTAACCGTAGGTGCATAGGTGTACCTATCGCTTAGCTACGGTTAATGCAACTTAAATGACTGAAGGGAATAACAAGGAAGATATATGCAAATGAAGCAGCATAGCAATAGTGCAATGGGCAGAGCATTTGCCTTACGAGCAGGCATTACTGGTTTGAGTCCCACTGCAGTACATTCCATTTTCCATGACAAAGCACTTTATGACTAAGATTTATGTTGCATAACCCACTAAATAACATATATTTATGAGCTGGAGTACTGCAGTAAATGCACATGTGAGGTGTCAGTATCATAATGAATAAAGCACTAGTAAGCAAATTTAAGCACCAATAAGCAGTAGTAAGCATATTTAAGCACTAGTAAGTGGGTTTAAGCCCTTTTGCATGGGGATAAGCAATGCGCACACAGATTAAGCAATTCTGAAGCTAACTCTCTGTAAGCATATTTAACCAGAGGTTAGCAGTGCTTACCTTAGCACAAACCCATGCAAACCTGCTTACAACTGCTCAAAAGTGCCTTAATCACCCTGTATCCAATGGCCTTTGTTTTGCCCAGCAACAAAATAAGCAACCTTGCAGGTCTTGAACCCAGGACCCTATACACTATAGTCACAGTAGTAAACCACCAAGCCATCACAACAGTACAGAAGAATGAGGTACCACCAAACAAGCCCTCACTATAGTACAATCAAACTGAACCTGTGAAGGGAATCAGTTTACAGTCATATGTGCCATAACTGACTACATAACACAGGTATGTGAATTGGAGTACAGCAGTAAGCCCAGAAGTAAGGTATAATTGTAATAGAGTGTTGAAGTCCCCAATAAAACACAAAGACACCATACAGTGTACGTACACATGAATCATGGATACCAGGCATACATATAAGATGTAATGAATAAGAACTCAATGCCAAAAAGAAAATATAATGCAATGTCTAACGTAAGCAATGCTAAGCATTGCACAGGCTAGCTTAGGAGGTATAATCAATGTGTAGACCAGCTAACTCAGTGTTCCCAGAGGTATACCCCTTTAAACAATGCCAACTCTAGGTAAGCAGGTTTGCCCATAGCTTAGCCTTTTGAAAACAGGCCAATAATGGAAAAGTGTGGGAAATCAGCCCTACTTAAAGCCAAGAGGCAGGAATACATCTCAGAACCAGTTGTAGCTTTCCCTTGCAGGCACCATGTCAGGAAGGGGAAAAGGTGTGCACTTTAGGGCATAGCGCTGGTGCATCCAGGAGTCCAGAGTCATGGCAGGACTCCTTGTCAAAGACCATGATCAGACACTGCTGCAGGGCCAGTACCATGCCTCCCAATATAAGATGGAGGCCTGGGACTGTCTTGCCCGTGACCTCACCTGTACCACTGGCATACCCCGAACTGGTGAGCAGGTTAGGCATCACTATGCCGAACTGAAGCAGCGTAATGGGGACCTCTTGCACCAGTGGATCCAAGAGGCTAGAGCAGCAGGGGATGTCCCAGCTGCATGTATCACCCCACTTTGTGTGTAATAATTGCCAGCTTGTGTATATCATGGATAGGTATGGCTAAATCATCCTCATATGTCCCCCACAATTGCAATGGAGCAGGCCGTGAACCAGGAGGTCCACGTAAGTTGTCTGGCAAGGTTGCAATGTGAGACAGCTCAGAAATTCTCATGCATTTACTGTCATAGGAAATAAAAGTAAAAGTACTAGTAAATTAATTGCCTGTATAAAACCTGTATTGTTCAAGACAAGTACTGCATACACCGGAGAATATGGCAGGAAGGGTCTCATATAGTTTGTATGTAAATAAAGGTTAATAGCCTGACAATAAAGGTCTAACTGCTGGACTGCATGCGTATACTCTGATATCATATGGTAATGCAGATTTGCAATCATGTAATAGTACTGTTGCATTAAGACAGTTACCTTCACTGTGCACCATAAATAGAATGTGTAGGAATGCTTGTATATGACTGGTGTAATCCCCAGAGGCCATTTAGCACAACTGAGAGACACAGAGACAGAAAACAGGGAATAGGAAGACAACACAACCTGGATAGCACATGCAACTGAGATGTGAACTGTTGTACTTTTGGCACACACAGTCATGGTTCGAATCCCTGCAGTGAAAGTAGTCTGCATACAGAATCATACCCCACAACTGTACAAATATGTCCAGAATGTTCAGTAAAGTGGCCCATATCTGGTGCCTGTCAGCTGTCCCCCTCTGAAATCAGTGGAATGATTCCAGACGTATAGGCAGCAAACAGGAAATACAACTGATTGACACACATTTATGAGAACAAAGCTGGCATGCTAGCAACTCCCCAAACCCTTATGAGAGTAAGACACCATGTATGTCCCATTTACACCCCCATGTTGTCAAGCTGTGGCCAGAGTGTGTACAGTAACAGAGTGAGATGTATGTTCATAATAGTAATGTGTAATCTGGTACTGTGTGTGGCAACAGTCAGGTAGTACTAACAAACATTTCTCTCACAGGTCTGTCAGATACCAACACTGTGCCCAGAAATACAAGAATGTTACCCTGCACTGGTACTGTTTACATTGGATATTGTATAGCACTGTGACTGATGCAGTTGCTCTGAATAACGAAGAATTAGTCATCACTGTTGCCCCCACTGTCCTAAAAAATATAACTGTCTAGGAAATCTGTATAAGAGTGTTATAATACAAGGTCAGAATGCCAAAGCACAGGAGAATTATAAGACAGAAAGTAGATAGGAGATATACAGCAATATCTATATAGCACACACACAACTCTGATGGACAGTCTTTAGGTTGTAGCAGACAAAGCCATGGTCTGAATCCTGGGTGTGGAAATAGGCTGCATACAGAATCAAACCCCACAACTGTACAGATAAGACCAGGATGTCCAGTATATGGGCCCATATCTGCTGCCTGTCACTCTGTCCCCCTGGGAAGTCTGTGGAATGATCCCAGATGTGCAGCCAGCAAACAGGGAATACAAGTGATTGTCAAACATCTATGAGAATAAACCTGTCACTGTAGCAACTCCTAAAACTGTAAGGAGAGTAATAAGCCAAGTATGTCCTATCTACAGCTCCATACTGTCAAGCTGTGACCATAGTGTGTATAGTAACAGAGTGAGATGTATGTGCATAATACTAATGTGTAACTGGAACTTTGTGCGGCAACAATCAGGTAGTGCTAACAATCATTGCCCCCACAGGTACATTGGATACGAACACTGTGCTGAGAAATAAAATCCTTTATACCCTGTACTGGTACTGTTTACTCTGGTATTGTAGGGAATAGTGAGTGTTGCAGTATCTCTGAATAATAAAGTATCACTGATCACTGTCACCCACATTGTGCTACATAACAAAATTGTATAGGAAAGCATGTATATGTGTGTGTGTCAAGTCAATAAAGGCTGAAGAGAGCAATAGTCTAGATATGTCCCGGTACACCTGCATGTGGTGAAGACATGGTCAGAGTCTGTGCAGAAAGGGTTGAATAGCTATGTGCACAACATCAACCTTGGAATCTGGGAGTATGTGTAGAAGCAGTTAGTGTTAAAAAACATTTCCTCCACAGGTATACCAGGTAAGAGGTGTATACTGCAGGTAAAACCAGTTCATGTATAATCATGACAACAGCCATATCACTGTCCAAACTAAGGCTATAGGGTAGTGTAGTAATACTTGTAAGGTACAGATAACAGCACTGACTAGGAAAATATTGTGGACTACAGGAATATACTAGTTGTTAATTGACATATTTCTCTCCCCCCACCATATCTCCAACAATAAACTACATACCCACCCCAACTGGTATGTAATGTCTCTAATGTTCTGATTATGTCATATTGGTTAATAAATTGTTATATTTGTTTCCATGCATGTGCTATATTGAATTATTCCACTACTGGTAGCATGGTGACATCAATGTACATGCATGCTGCTGTTATTACCACTGTGGTCCCATATATGCATGTGTTCTGTTTGCTATGCAACTGTTCCATATCTGGTGTCTGAGTTAATGGGAATATCTATGCATGCTGTTATACCTAACCCTGGAATGTGTTGACTATTACTAACCCGCATATGATGATAAAATCTAAACACTATAGCACGTTTGGGGAGGCCGGTCCCAGGGGACCCACCTGTTCCGGGTCTATATTAGAATTGCGAAAGCTGACTTTTGTGAATACAAGTTCGTCAACACATAAATGTCGATGTACTAAAACAGCAAAGTACAAAAAAAGCACCTTTCAGAATGCCGAACGTGTTTTCTTGGCTGGCAGGGTGATTGTGGGGATGAGGAAATAAATCCTTTTCCCCACTGTAGTGCGGTCTCAGAGTTGGTATATTTAAGTAGGGGGGGTGGGGGTGCAGGGTGGCTTGCCCCCCTGCAAAAATGTTTGAAAAAGTGCTTTACATCAGGTTTGTTCAGTTCTCATTTCCGTTTTTTTGTACTTCGCTGTTTTCAGACTTTGACATTTATGTGTCGATGAACTTGTATTCACGAAAGTCAGCTTTTGCGATTCTAATATAGACCCCCTGTCCCACGTCAGCTGGCCATGGCACCGGACACCAGCATGTCTGGGGCCCAACCCGGGACCTCCTTGTCTGTTGGTCCTGCACCACCTTTGGGTGGAACTGCCTCAGGGGATGAGGCTCAGCCCCTGGGAGCGGGAGCAGACAGGTACCAGTCACCCGTCGCCAGGTCTGGGTCATGGTGCATAGAGAGCTCAACCAGTAGCTTGGTGATCTCCTATACCAGCTTGAGGGCTGCGTGTCACAACTAGAGCATCAGTCTGGCTCTGAGACTCAGCCCCCAGCACAGCCACCATCGGAGCTGTGAAGGTGCAGTGGTGACTGCCCATGAGTGGGGACCTCAGTCCCACTGTTTCCACTAGGGGCTCATGGGATTCTGATTTCCTAACACCCATCCCCATCAAAGTGTTTACCCCCCAAATGTCATATACCATCCCTGTATGCATCTTGTTTTTCTTGTCTGTTAACCTACCCAACCTACCTCCCCAAATATGCCTATAGATCCCCAACATCCCACTCTCACCTTAAAAAAAAAGGACAATCTGTTCCCACAAAATAATCACGCCCCATACATAGCTGTCCATTTCACACACGTGTCCACTGGACACATGTAGTCAGGTCTAAATGGTATCACCTCATATTATTGTTGTTCTCACCCAGCTCTCACGGGTTTGAGTGTCCAAATCTACCTCCAAATTCAGTGTATATGCACAGTTGTTGCTGTAGAAGAAATGGGCAACTATGGACCTTCCCTACACACATCCTGCACATCCCTAGCTATTTTCCCTACTGTCTTTCCCTCTTTGTGCCCCTTTTTCACCACTTTCCTATCAACCCATTTTTCTTTTCTTTTAAAGAAATTAGCATGGGAATAAGTGGGAGTAAACACTTTTAAGCAGCAGTAAGCGGGTTTAAGCCTGTTTGCATGGGGGTAAGCAATGCCTATACAGGTTAAGCAATTTAGAAGCTGAGTATAAGAAACTGTAATGGGAAGTAAGCAGTGCTTACCTCTGTGCAAACCAATGCAAACCTGCTTACAACTGCTCAATAGTGCTTTAATCACTCTGTATCCAACAGCCCTTATTCTGCCTAGCAACAAAATAAAGTGCCACTGCAAGGCTCAAATCCAGGGCCCTGCACACCATAGCCAAAGTGATTTTCCACTTAGCCATGTCAGGTACACATAAGCCTCATGTTTTCACAAACATATCATCCAGCCCAGTCATTCAACAGTACAGGGAATGTATTCTAACATGTAGATGTATCCTGTGTATGTATATATTAATATCTAAATAGATAAAACATATCTATACATGTAGATATAGATATAATATAGACATATATATATATATATATATATATATATATATATATCTACAAATGCATACATCTATAGATATATATGTCTACATCTATATGCCTATCTATATACAGCAAGTTTTATATATATATATATATATATATATATATATATATATATATATATATATATATATATATATATGTATGGACATACATCTGTAGATAATGGGAACATAACATAAATATATATGTCCGCATGCACCATTACTGGGGTTGAGAGGCCCCAAACAACATACATCTTGTAGGATTAGGTATCCCCCCCACAGTCAAACACATCTGTCCTGCAAAACACTGCCAGCTGTTGCAGCCCCGGTACCCAGGACCTGACACAACATGGGCAGAAGATGTTAACAGTACTCCATCCCACCTGCATGATGTCAGGCTGGTATCAGTAGAATATCATACAGTACAGTCTGGCTCCCATAGGGAATGTACAATGTGGAAGCAATCAACATCCCTAGGGTACATAACACAGGCACATATATGCAACAGGTATGTGAAATATATATGCATGTAATTGAATGTAGTACCTGGTCCATAATAATGGGATAGATGATGTGGAATGATTTATATGTGCCATCAGGTGTTGTTTTAATGATGTTCAACTGAACAACTGCTATGGACAATAGTGTCTGTCCCTGTGGGTAGTGGGCCATAGCATTCAACTGTGTAGATCAGCACTGACTGACAAGATGTAAGTCATCATAGTGTCTGTTGTGTAATGGGAAGTATGTATATTACATGGCCAATAGCTGGTGGTGGAAGTAATGCCATTATGATGGACACGTGGGACTCACAGCCCACCCCTTGCAGGATACTCAGATTAATCTTTAATGTAGTATGCAAGGATGCCATAGGTGTGTAATAGGGTTACCTGCAGTCAGGTCCTACATATACTCCCTTAATGTCAGGCTGTATCCATATGTGGCACCTGTCTACGTTTTAGCAAGGCAGAACAGTGCAGCTATACAGGAAGGTGTTGTGAGATTGTGGACCTGATCTCTGAATGTACCCCACATATAGGTATGCACATGTGTACATATGTGTATATATATATATATATATATATATATATATATATATATATATATATATATATATATATATATATATATATACATGTATGTACAGAAATATACAGATACCCATGTGTAGACATATATATGAGCACATATATATATATATATATATATATATATATATATATATATATATATATATATATATATATATATATATATATACATATATATATCTATATGCATATAGGTTCATAGGTTCATAGGTTCATAGGTTGGTACTAGGCTATCGGCCCTAGGGCCTATGCAAGCCTAGCCATAACAATTCCCAATTCTCTGGATATTTCTTCCCACAATATTTATTTCTCTGGGCCCCTGTCTAGCAGGGCGACTGACATGATCCCTGGGGTGAATTTCCTATCTCCCATCCAATCATCAAGGTTCCTTTTGAAGAGGGCCAATGAAGAGCTCTGCTTGACATGTATGGACAGTCTATTCCAGAGTATGGGGAGTCTCTGGGTCAGAAACCTATCCCTCCAACATGTTTTGTTCATTGTGATGACAAGGTTTAGATCCCTGGAGCATGTGGCTCTGAGGGATTGGGATTTCTTTAAGTGAAGCATGTCCAACAGCTCAGGGTTTGACATGGCCTTGTATGTTAAGCAGAGATCGCCTCTGAGTAGATGATATGCCACAGAGTATAGCTGGAGTTTTTTTAGACGGTCAGCATATGGCATCTGCTTTAGGCCTGTGATTCTTTTAGTGAGCTATTTCTGTGGCCTTTCCAGCTCTTGCAGATGTCTTGTGAGGCACATACCAAATGGGGCATTATACTCTATAATGGGTCTAATGAGGGATGAGTACAGTGGGACAATGGCCTCCTTTTTTCTGGATGAAAAGCCCTTAGTGATGAGGTGTGCCACATAGAAGGATTTCCTGACTGTTGTGGCAATGTGGTTATCGAAAGTGAGACCACTGTCCACCTGTGTCCCTAAGTCTCTCATCACACTTTCGATGTTTAGCGTCCTGCCACCTATGTGATAATTCATGGGTACATGTTTTTTTCCAAAGGGGATAACTATACATTTCTTGGCATTAAGTTTGAGCCCATGGCCCTGGCACCAGGCATCTGTTTCTGTAAGGCCTTTTTGTAGAATATCCACATCATTTGGGGATTCAATAATGGCTCCCACTTTGCAGTCATCTGCAAACTTTGTTAGCCAGAGTTCCTTAGTGTTGGCCTGTACTTCAGAGAAGTAGATGCCAAACAAGAGTGGTTCCAGGACTGAACTCTGAGGTACTCCACTTGTCACTTGCATGTAGCTGGATGATCCCACTCCCAACACACATTCCCAGACAACACAACTCTACCCTCACACACAACCAACCAGGAATCATAGTTGTACTTCTCACTCAAAGTAGTATCATGCTACCCGCACTCACATCCCTATCACTAGCTCTACTATCGCTAACCTTCCTAACTTCCTTACAAACAGACCTACCGCTGCAAAACTACTATCACACTACCCATACTAGCCCACCCTCTCAAACCCACTCAGACTTCTACATCTGCCCTACAATCATAAATCTTACAACTACATATTACTCACTAACAAACATTACACCATCTCACCACACTAAGAAAAACTCTCATAGACCAAGCTCACAAACAATTAATATTAAAAAACACATACTGGCACTCCTACAAACTCTGCTAACCTCTGGTGACATTCACCCAAATCCAGGTCCCCTCTCAGCTAGACAAACATCTGACCTGCTAACATAAGAAGTATTACCAACAAGCTAACAGACCTACATGCATTCATAGCCCACTACAACCCTGATATACTCGCCATTACAGAAACCTGGCTTAAACCCAGTATCCAAGATGAAGACTTTCTTCCCCCAGGGTATAATACACTTAGATCTTATAGAACAAACAGGAAAGGAGGAGGAGTAGCCATTCTCTTTAAAAACACCTTTAAGCTCCAGCTCCTGTACACCACACCACCCACTTTTCAAAATGCTGAAGTCCTATTTTCTGTCTTGTCCATAAGAAGCACCAAGAAGATCAATATAATATGCTGTTACATACCTCCAGGCAACAACTCGCTCATAATAGAAGACATCCTACACTGGACAAAGGACAATCTACCTCAGGAAACAATCCTACTAGGAGACCTTAACACTGACTGGGCAGCCTGTAACTCCAGCAGCCCCTCTACTCATATCAATCTATATGGGTTCTCTCAACTAATTAAAGAACCAACTAGAATAGATGAGAAAACAAAGAGAGAATCCATACTGGACTGGACACTAACCAACTATCCCAAACAAAACTATACAGTAGGCTGTCTCCCAGATGACTTAAGTGATCATCTCCCCACCTTCCTACTCCAGAATCACTCCAATCACCCCAAACCAGTAGTCTACAAATTTGTACGAGATGACCGTAACCTTACCCCACAATACCTAAATACTGTCCTAAGCCACTGCAACTGGGAACCACTACGGACACTCGGGTTAGACCAAGCAGTACACTACTTCAGTACTACCTTCTTTAACATCCTTAACAGTCTAGCTCCCAGCAGAAAGATTATTAGAGTTAAAGCCAACTATGAACCCTGGCTAAGTAGGGACACCAAAGGCTTACTAAAAGATAGAGATAAAGCCTGGAAAATCTGGAAATCTGACAAAACCCCTAGCTCCAGACAATACTACCAGCAGCTTAGAAACAAGGCCAAGGCTGAATCCAAAATAAACAAACAAAACTATTTTCTTAGTGCCCAAAGGAAATATATAAATAGTCCACAAAAATTCTGGCATGCCATTAACTCCCTACTAAAGCCAGGCAAAACCACAACCCCAGCACCCATCTCTACTAACAATACCCTAGACATAGCTTCTCAATTTAATAACCATTTTACTAAAGCCATCTTAGCCCTGTCCAGTCAAATAACCAAAAATAGTCTACCTCAGTCACAACCTAACCTATCCCACACCACCCCCTCTTTCAACCTATCACCAGTGCCTACCTCAACTATAAAAAAACTCCTCCTAAAACTAAAGCCAGCCACACTAGCAGCTGATAATATACCTGCTGCATACCTAAAAATGGCTAGTGACTCCCTATCATATCCTGTCTCCATCCTTATCAACCGCTCCATACTAGAATCCTACATACCCAAACTCTGGAAAGTATCTCACATCATTCCTCTCCATAAAGGAGGTAATTCTTATGAATCCTCCAACTACCGACCTATTGCCATCCTTTGCCCCTTATCCAAAATTCTTGAGAAATGCATCCACTTGCAAGTGATGACATTTCTTAGCACACACAATCTTCTATCTACCACACAACACGGTTTCTGTCCACATCACAGCACTACCACAGCCCTTCTATCCTTCACTAATTATATAAACCTTCACAGGAATGATAACAAATATGTATCAGCCATTTTCCTAGACCTCTCAAAAGCATTTGATATGGTCTCCCACTCCATTCTACTAGACTCGCTAACATCATTATCCTTCACCTCCTCTACTATAGCCTGGTTCAGAAGCTACTTGTCTGACAGGCAACAATCAGTCCAGTGGAAAGGAACTCTGTCTGCACAACTTCCAACCACCATAGGAGTCCCACAGGGCTCTATACTGGGCCCACTAGTGTTCTCTATTTTCACAAATAACCTCAAATGCTCTACACAACATGCCACACTCATACAATATGTGGATTATTCAACCCAGATCTGCTCCGCCTCATCTCCCACCACCCAACATACGCTCACTCAAGATACCTTTATCTCAGTAGAAAAATGGATATCGGGTATCCAACTAATACTAAATCCCAAAAAGACAAAACTGCTACTATTTAACCCTAATAGATAAAAAAAAAAACCTCTCCTTTACCATAACATCAGTAATAATACAAGCGAAAACCACCACAATGCTAAATAAACTTGACTTTTAAAATATACATTTATTAAAACTGCAAACAAAAGACGAGTTAAATAGATAAGTGCTTTCACGTACTACCAGGTACGCTTCATCAGATCTTAAAATACATCCATTCTAAACTTCCTTTTATACAAATATCAAAGTGATACAATAGTTTCAAATTATCCAATCAATCAATTAATCTAACAGCTACTTAGAAACACTGTTGCTTAGTTACATTCAGTAATTAAACCTGAACTCTAGCCACAATTGCAATCTACAGGTATACATTATATTCGCAATAGCTTAGGTACACTGAATAATACGTGGGCATTTCTAACACCACTGCAGATCTATAAACGTAAACTAAATATAATATGAAAATACATTTATAAAATAGAATGAAATAAAATAAAATATTATAGACATTAATAATCATCTTTTCCTGACAAGAAATGTATAGACCTAATATAATGCCATTAGACAAAATATATAAAGCCAAGCTCATGTATAATGTATATATATTAATATAAATATGTGAACCTGCATAACATATAATATTACACTACAGAGCCCTATCTTAAAAAATAATAATAATAAGACGTGAGTTAAAACATCCTAATGAATTCTAGATGTAAACCAAAATTCACTAGCAAGAAAAAATGACAACATATTAACCCCAAATGAGAAATATGATATCATTTATTGCTGCGTGCCTCCAGTATAGGCTTGATAGTTTTTGAGTGATTAAGACCAGGCTCTTGGTGAGCTCGTAGCTTAAATATCCATTGGAGTTCCAATGTCTCCAAATGGTTCTTGTTGTTACCCCCTCTCTTACTAGGGGTTACTAACTGTAACACCCTAAATCTAAACTCATGTTCTTCATTAGACATTATATGTTGAGAAAAATAGGTGCCGCTGAATATCCAAAGGTCCACTCCTAAATTCAAAATGAGCAAGCTAATATTATCAGTAATAATACAAGCGAAAACCACCACGATGCTAAATAAACTTGACTTTTAAAATATACATTTATTAAAACTGCAAACAAAAGACGAGTAAAATAGATAAGCGCTTTCACATTAGGTACGCTTCATCAGATCTTAAAATACATCCATTCTAAACTTCCTTTTATACAAATATCAAAGTGATACAATAATTTCAAGTTATCCAATTAATCAATGAATCTAACAGCTACTTAGAATCACTGTTGCTTAGTTACATTCAGTAATTGAACCTGAACTCTAGCCACAGTTGCAATCTACAGGTATACATTGTATTCGCAATAGCTAAGGTACACTGAATAATTTGAAACTATTGTATCACTTTGGTATTTGTATAAAAGGAAGTTTAGAATGGATGTATTTTAAGATCTGATGAAGCGTACCTGGTAGTACGTGAAAGCGCTTACCTATTTAACTCGTCTTTTGTTTGCAGTTTTAATAAATGTATATTTTAAAAGTCAAGTTTATTTAGCATCATGGTGGTTTTCACTTGTATTATTACTGATAATATTAGCTTGTTCATTTTGAATTTATGAATGGACCTTTGGATATTCAGCGGCACCTATTTTTCTCAACTTTACCATAACATCTAAGGACGGCACCACCATCTCCCCTTCTAACCACACCAAACTTCTGGGCATTGAAATAGACTATAATCTCCACTTTGATGTTCACATCTCACATACCATAAAACTTGTACACAAAAAACTAGGCTCCCTATACAGGCATACGTCCTTTCTCTCACAAAAAGCAAGAGTCACTCTTGCACAAAGCCACCTCCTCTCAAATCTATTATACGCAGCACCAATCTTTACCCAAATCAGACAATGTGACCTAGACAAACTAGAATCATGCTACAATAAAATAGCCAAGTTTGCTACTAACTCAACCTATAGAACCCATCACTGTGCTGCACTAAAAGAACTAAAATGGCTTGAGCTGCCACAGCTACTTAACTATCACCAGCTGGGCACAGCCTACAATATTCTCAGATATCCTGAAAAAAAAAACTCATTATCCAACCTACTTACTATCTATACTGTAAACCGGTACCTAAGATCCAGTGAAAAATATCTCCTCTCCATCACCAAGGCTAACAATAATGCAGGGAAAGCGCTCTACTCCCACACCATTGCCAGAAACTGGAACTCTCTTCCCCTATCCGTGTCCACTGCCCCCTCCACATCCATATTCAAAAACTCCCTCAAATTGCACCTTCTTAGTACCTGGTTATGCCCTTGTATCACATAACCCTACCCATACTACTATTAACTCCCCAAATTCCTCTCTGATCACATGCTGGAGCTCTGATCCCCTGTAGGCTTGGTCATCTGAAAGGGTACTTTTAACTGTAGAATCTTACTTGATATATTTTCTTTTCTTACCAATGTATGACTGACATTGTCTTTTTACCCATGTTCTATATCTTCTTTTACCTGGAGTGTTTTTATTAATTCTTGTTATATTACTATGCTCAGCATACATTATGTAACCTGTTTTGTATATTATGCTGGATGTACTGTATTTGTATAACCTGATGTTGGAGCTTTTCTCCCTGGGCCTCCGCTGAAAATGGACCTGGTCCAGTCAGAATTTCCCAGTTAACAAATGTAAAATAAATAAATAAATAAATGAATAAATAAACAAGAGTGGTCCCAGGACTGAACCCTGAGGTACTCCACGTGTCACTTGTCTGGAGCTGGATTTGGAGTCGGCTACTTTTACAGTCTGGGTTCTGTCAGTAAGCCAGTTGGCAACCCATCGAGTGATGTAGGGATTTATGCCCAGCTTAGTAAGTTTATCTATGATTCCAGAGTGGGGGGTGGTGTTGAAGGCCTTGGCAAGATCCAGATAGGCTGTGTGGACCACCGTACTCTTGTCCACAGCTCTGGAGACTGATTTGAAGAAGTCAATCAGATTCAGGAGACAAGATTGGCCCTTCACAAACCCAAACTGGGTGGGTTCCAGTGTTTGAAGGTTGCCAATGTCTTTGTTTATAAGTTCCATGATAATGCGTTCCATGCCCTTGCAGATCAGGCTTGTCAGACTGATGGGACGGTAGGTCCCGGTATCCAAGGCGGATCCTCCCTTGTGGAGCGGGATAACTGTAGCTGTGCACCACTCAGTGGGCATGAAGCCTGAGGTGAGGCTATGATTAAACATGGCACTTAGGTGAGGTGCCAGTTCATTTTGTAGTTCATGTAGTACACAGCCTGGGATGTCATCTGGTCCCATGGAAGCTGTATTCTTAGCTTTGGAGAGTGTGGTTTCTACCTGTGTGGCCGTGATTATTGGAATTTGGTAATCATTTGATATTGAGATGGGTCCTTTAGGAGGTGAGAGGGGGGTGAAGTTGGCACTAAATCGATCTGCCAGGATATTGGCAATATCCTTGGGATCAGTATATTTAATGCCATTCTGTTGTAGCTCAGAGCAGATCTGAGCATTGCCATTTAGATTCTTGATATAACTATAGAATGCCTTGTGGTTGTTGTTAGAAAAATATGCATTTAAATATATGTGAAATGCTAGTTTAAAAGCAAAGTAGTATGTAATGCATTTTATTCTATTAGTGATATAACAAAAAGGCTGAATTCATGTGTAATTGCAAGTAGTTTTGAAACTGCAGTGTGGCTTGTAGCAAATTGACCTCTGACCCTGGCAGTTGCTAGCTTAGCAAGTCTTAATGTTTATGCTTCTCACAAGTGGTTATCTGCTGGGTCAGAAAATTAAATATGTGAAATAATGAAATCTTCTGCTCTTTCCTGCTGGGATGATTTGGCCTTGTGTATGTGTTACTAAGATAACACGCAGCTGTTGGGAAAGTGTTACTGAGAACAAAGAAGTGTATTAAAAGACTGAATCTGCTATTGTATTCGGACTAGTTTGAAGCCTTGAAGAAGTAACTTTACAGAAAGATATTATGTCTGACCAGGTGGATAGCAAGGCCGTATTGTTACCAGAGGAAAACTTTTTTAAAATATACAGCATCAGCATAAACCAATGAATAGAACATTGTAACCTAGAGTGATGTAGATGCCCTGTGACATACCACGTCAGTAAGGTGGCCACAACTAGAATGTAAAGACTATATAAAATTGTATACTTCCTGTTTCATGTCAGACAAAATTCTGTACTTGTATGTTTTTTGCCTCCTGGTGTACACTAGTAAACTTTTGAACCTGAACCTCCTGTGTATTGAACTCTTGATTTTATTTAACAGTTTGGTCCTTCTTAGCTGGAAATCCCTCCGACAGCTGCAGATCAGAGTCTACCGGTGGTCGAATACTGCGCAGGAGAAGTTACCGAAACGGTTCTTCTTGGGTGAAAAGACCTCCGACTGAATTGTCATTTAAAGAGGCTGGCCACTTTCTGATCTGTGGCCAAAGAGCGGATCCTGGATGGCTCAATAACGGAGGCTCAGGTAGGAAGATTTTGCCTTTTTTCTGTTTTAGATCAGGGACTAGGTTACAGTATATTGTTGTCAAGATTTGTTATGCAGATCAGGGACAAAAGGAATTACTGTATATTTGGTCATAGATCAGGGTAACAGAATATGGCAGGCAGTTATTCTAGATAAACTGTGAAAAGGAACTGAAAACTTGATATCACGTGATAAGAAGGGTTATGTAACATTTTTCTTTTACCATGGGAAATCAGTGCACTAAAACATTGCGAGATCCGCCCCTAACCGAAGACGCAAAATACATGCAATCACAACGTTCTGATAATGTTAGGTATTATACGAAATGGGTTAACAAATATGAATTTGATGGTAAATTAGATAAAACTTCACTGGTTAAACTCCTTAAGCAACTTAAATCCGATGCGGGAGGTCAGGCAAAAAAGCAACGCCAATTAGGCATTCCTCAGGCACACAGGTGGATTGAGGAAGCAAATCGTAGAGAACAGAAGATTAAAAATTCAAAAACATTATTTTTAGGCAAAGAAGATAATAACTTAGTAATAGCAACAGCTCCTCCTCCTCCCTTGTCCCCTCCTTTAACCTTTTCAGGATATGAAGCGAGTGGACAGGCTGGTCCGCCTCCGCATTATCCTGAAGTCTCAGCAAGACCACAACCATTTGTTAGCGATCCTATTGAAACTAGGTCCCAAGCACATAAAATATGTGGGGACGCAGAATCATATCAAATAGAAAGAAACCTACAGGACCAGAGTGAGTTAGAAATATGTCCACTTATAGAGGTCCCAAATCCTCAGGCAGGACAGGCAGGGCAGGACCCAACACTCTTAGTATATAGACCATGGACACCGGAGGATATCCGGAAAGCTACTGAGGGAATCCCCCATCCGAAAGTTAATTTTACAAAATTTTTAGAAGATTTACAAGGCATGAGGTTGAGTTACCACTTGAATGGGGAAGAAGTAGAAAAAGTAGTAAGACAGATTATAGGTCCAGATTGGCACATGATTTGTGGCACCTGGAATCCTCGTAATGCAGAGCTTAAACCACTCCCACATAGTGACGCAGAATTAGACAACAGAGTGAAAGGTCTTACAGACCGAATCTCTGAGAAATGGAAATCTAGAGCAGACTGGACTTGCATTAATCAATGCATACAACAGGAAAATGAGACACTAGATGGATACTATGCTAGATTATTGGAGTGTTTTAATAATCATAGCGGTATGACGATTCCTGAAAACCAAACAAATGATTCCCCGTATGAACAACAATTAAAAAATGCATTTTTGAAAGGTTGCATTGCACCTATCAGTAGCTTCATTACGAAGCATATGATAGACCATCGAACAAGTAGGCTACAAGCCTTACTTGAATATGCTAGACATGCTGAAAGACATTTTAATAGCAAGAAGAAAAAGAAGGTGTAAGTCTTCACTGCTGAAGATGGAGCTGAGGTATTTGTGTTACAGTCAGGTAAAAAGGGCAAGAAGAATGCCCAGGGAAACAAACAGTTTGACAAATGATCAGAAGATTTTGAGGAAAGGAAAAAGAGAGGTGAGTGCTTTAATTGCTGGAAAAAGGGACATTTAGCGAGGGATTGTAAACAGAACAAAAAGGTAATTACAGAAGATAAGGGAGATGAGGACTGACTATATGATAGTGAAGATACATCATGCGAAAGTCAGAAATCATCAGGAGAAGTTAATAAACAGAAGACAAATATAAATGTGATAGAAGGAATAGAGGAAGTGCAAGTAGATATGGAAGATGAAGAAAGTGAAATTTTAGATCTAGCATTATTGAGCCTAGAGCTCTACTTAGCAGATACGAAACCGGAAGTTACACTTCTGGTGGAGGGAAGGGAAGTCAAATTCCTGTGTGACTCAGGAGCGTCATGGACCCTGATACACCCCTCCAAGTTACCAGAACATTCTGAATCACCTGATTATATACTAGTGAAAGCTGCAAATGGACAACTATACAGGGAACCGCTTTCCCATGATATAGCAATAACTGACCCTGTTTCAGGTATGACCCAAAGAAGTAAAGTCATTGTTTCTGCAAAGTGTCCAGTGAATCTATTGGTCAGGGACCTTATGCAGATATTTGGCATAGCAGTAGTTCCGACTGTGCAGGGTATGGAAGCACAGAGGCAAATGGATACTTTTGTAGTGCGATCCGAGGGTGAAACTTTTTACTGGTACAGCCAGGACCTAGTTACTACTGGTCCAGGGGCAGTAAGTGAGGAACTGATGAACGTAGCCATCAGTAAAGCCCCCTCCCTTGATACTGATCAACAGCATTTGTTACACTGTACTCTATACTACTGTACTACGCCAGGACCTGATAGAGAGTATGAGCAAGAATTGTTCAGAAATCGCGCAACTAGATTGGTTTTACGTACTTTGTATTGGGATACTGAGGGGAACAGTGTAGTTAGCTGTTCATTACCTCAAGAATTCCTTACATTTATAGATCAAATCGATTACCACATGTCAGCTTGACAAAGAACAAAAATGTAAAATGGGCAGATTTATGAGAAAAGGTGACAAGATGGGAGAAACAGACTGACTTAGAATTGTCAGAACAAGGAATACAAAAACAAAAGTTGAATTGGTTGACACAGACACATCCCGCTGTACACTTGCAATCTAGCGAGGACAGCTGATTAGCATTTTTATTAGAAGAAGAAGAAGAGAAAGCCTTATGTGAAATTCCAACGACTCTTTGGTCGACAGGCAAGCCAGATGTAGGACTTATTCAAACAGCAGGACCAGTTACAATTACACCAAAATCGGCATTTAGGCCACAAAAAAGACAATACCCCTTGAGGAAGGATGCAGAAATAGGAATCAAACCTATAATAGCAGCATTACTCAGGGAAGGAGTACTGGTAGAATATCCTGATTCACCATGTAATACACCCCTATTTCCTGTTAAAAAAGCAAACGGGGAATGGCGGATGGTTCAAGATTTACAAGCTGTAAACAATGCAGTGATACCCAGAGCACCCACGGTGCCAGACCCACATACTTTGTTAAACGATTTAAAACCGCAACAAAAATATTTCTCTGTGGTAGATATCAGTAATGCTTTCTTTTCGATACCTATACATCCTGATAGTCAATATTGGTTTGCATTTACATTTCAGGGTAAAAGGTATACTTATACTCGACTGCCACAGCGATATTGTGAAAGCCCAACAATATTTGCACAAGAAATGGCTAGCAACCTGGCAGGGTTTACCCCACCAGGAGGTAGTCAAATTCTACTTTACGTAGATGAAATCTTGCTAGCAGCCCCCACCCAGCAGCAATGCAGGGAGGATACTGTAGCGTTATTGAAATTCTTAACAACACAAGGACACAGAGTGAACAAAAGTAAGTTACAACTCTGGAAAAAGCAGGTTAGATACCTAGGATATGTGATATCCAATGAAGGTAGGATATTAGACGAGGATAGAAAAACAGCAATTTTGCAAGCACCTAAACCAGCAACCAAGAAGGAAATGATGTCCTTCTTGGGGACAACAAATTTTTGTCAGAGTTGGATACCAAATTATGCTTTGGAATCTGCTCCACTGACTGATTTGATATATAAGACACCAATGGCAGCACAAGATATTTTACAATGGACACCCGAAGCAGAAATGGCTTTCTGCAGGTTGAAGCAGTTGATAGCTTCTTCGTTAGTTTTAGGACTTCCATATTATCACAAATGGTTCTTTCAGACCGTAGATTGTAAGCAAGGATATATGACATCAGTACTGACGCAACAACATGGGGACAAGCAACGCCCCATAGCCTATTATTCATCACAGTTAGACCCAGTGGCACGATCTTTGCCTCACTGTGTACAAGCGGTAGTTGCAGCTGCAATGGCAGTACAGGCTTCGGCCTCAGTGGTGTTATTCCACCCTCTCACATTGAGAGTGCCTCATGCAGTCGCAATAATCTTACTGCAAGAAAAAGTAGCATATTTTTCTCCTGCTAGACATCTTTCATGTATGACTATACTGCTGAGCCAACCTCATATGACAATTGAACGATGTACGACATTAAATCCACCAACATTACTTCCAACTCCTGCGGATGGCACACCGCACAGCTGCCTGCAAGAGATTGAACAGTTAACCTTGCCTAAGCAAGATCTCACAGATATGCCCTTGGATAATGCCGAGGTGACATATTATATGGACGGCTCATGCAGAAGGGGCCCTACAGGAAAGAATCTAGTGGGGTATGCAGTAGTTACAGACACTGAAATTCTAGAAGCTCAATCCTTACCACATAACTTATCTGCACAAGCAGCAGAATTGATAGCTTTGACACGGGCATGTACTTTAGCAAAAGACAAATGTGTGAACATATATACTGATAGTCAGTATGCTTTCTCTACAGTACATGTATTTGCACAACAATGGAAAAATAGGGGAATGATAACATCTAGTGGGAAACCAAGTAATCATGCGCAATTTATTTTGGAACTATTAGAATCTATTCAGTTACTGACCAAAGTAGCTATTTGCAAATGTATAGCTCATACAAAACAACAGGATAGAATTTCAAAAGGCAATGCAAGAGCTGATGCAGCTGCGAAGCAAGCGGCCTCAGACTCAGAAACTTTACTTTTGAATGAGGAATTACAACCCTCTGAGATTTTAGATTTAGACATGTTAAAAACAATGCAGATGCTTACTACAAAAGCAGAAAAACAAAAATGGGAAAAACAAGGCGCAATTCTTGAAAACGGACTGTACATTTCCAAAGAGAAAAAAATGATATTGCCGTCTAATTTATTTAGATATGCAGCTTTGTTGAGCCATGGGCAGTGCCATGTCTCAACAGGGGGGATGGTACTGTTAGTAAACCGAATATTCCAAACATATGGATTCACAAACTATACAAAAAAATGTTGTGCGGCTTGTCATACTTGTAACAAGCACCATGCACAAGGGGCATTTAAACCTAAGCAAGGAAGTTTTCCTATACCACCGTATCCGTTCCATACTATTTGTATGGATTTCATAGAATTAAATAAGTGTGAAGGGAAAAAGTATTGTTTAGTCATTGTAGATATGTTTTCTAAATGGGTAGAAGCCTTTCCGACTAAAAATCCGGATGCAGCAACAGTGGTGAAAGCCCTGATAAAAGAGGTAATCCCCAGGTTTGGCATTCTGGAGAGGATTTATAGTGACAATGGTACACATTTCGTCAATCAAACAATTCAGCAACTTGGAAGATTTTTTGGAATCTCCTTGAAAAACCATTGTGCCTACCACCCACAGTCAGCAGGACTGGTGAAAAGGTACAATGGAACCCTTAAAAGTAATCTTAGGAAGTTAGTTGAAGAGACCCAAAAGAATTGGACACACTGTCTGCCTTTAGCACTGCTGAGTATGAGAACGGTTCCAAATGTGAAGGGTCTGACTCCCTTTGAAATGGTTTTTGGGAGAGCATATTATGTGCCTCAGTGAAAAGTTCTCATGCCCACAGAACAAGAGGCTGACAGTTCATTAGCTAGTTATATGAGGAAACTGTTAACAAATAAATCTGTTTTGCAGTTTAACTCTTTTTCAGATAAGGAACAGAGCAGACCGGTGGAAGCAGTTTTGGATCCCGGAACGTGGGTGTGGCTGAAAGTGACGAAGAGGAAGAATTGGGTGAGTCCAAAGTGGGAAGGACCGTACCAGGTACTGTTGGCAATGCCTACTGCAGTCAAAGTGGCTGAGAGGACGTCCTGGGTTCATTTGACACACTGCAAACCGGTAAAGAACTTTCAACTTGATAAAAACTTTGTGACTGATATACAACAAAGGCAAAATGGCCAAGAACAAAGCGAATAGAAATTTAGATCAACCCCAGAGATGTTGCATAATCATTTTGTTGAGTATACATTTATTGACTATAATTGTGACAATTTTCCTCTTGTGGTTTTTTCTTCACTCAACCACACAAGTGAGAGTGGGAAGGCTTGACGAAATGTCTATAGACTGGCATCCAAATTTTAACACATACCTAGCTATGAAATGTGTATATGCAGAGACTATGAACAATTCGAATTGCTGGGTTTGTACAGCCATACCAACAGCATATGGAGGACTGATAATGTCCGCTGTCCCTTTGGGGATAAATGAGACTTGGGAGAATTTGCTTTTTGATACAGGAACTGTGAGATCACAGGACAAAATAGCTTTATTTTTACCTGTTACACTAAAGGGAATTGTATGTTTTTACAAAAATGACACTCTCCAGGTGGGCTGGAGCAATTGTAATATAACAATATCTTACCGGTGTTATATTAAGACTAGCAATGGCAATACTCTTTGCAATACTAATTATCACTCATATTTGAACTCACTGAAAACAACCATGAATGAAATTCGCAAGAATCCTGTTTTATTTAAACAATTGTCAGTTATAGACCAGAAAATGTTTCATGCAGGGTTAATGCGTATTAGTACTAAAGTAGAAAACAGTTATTTTATTTGTGGGAAAAAGGCATATAAATGGCTACCTGAGAATTGGTCCGGCAGTTGTTTTTGGGTTATCTGGTTCCGGCAATAAGACATACTGCAGAATTACCTTTGGGAAAGATACGAAACGTGAGAGAAGCAGCTCGGAAACCTGGAGGTCCAGTCAAGAAACCTGTAAATCCAGTAGGACAGATCGAAGCTGGCTGGAAAGACCATAATAACGTAAAAGACAAAAGCAAATTGACTCATACGGACTTGAGTGACAGTGTTATATCTTGGGCAGGAATATTCCCAGCATATGGAGCAGTCAAATCGATCTGGGAGCTGAGGAAGCTGTCGAAACTTCTCGAAGTAATGAGTAATGCAACTTTCTCTGCCCTAGAACTGGTGACTGATGAACTGAATGCAATGAGAACTGTTGTACTACAAAATCGAATGGCTCTTGACTTCACCCTAGCGGCGAGAGGTGGTACGTGCGCGCTTATCAAAGAAGAACACTGTGCGTACATACCAGACAATGGGCATGAAATTAACAACCACCTAGATGTAATTCAGCAAGTATCAGCCATGACTGAACCAGGCCCAAACCCACTGATGGACTTTTTCCAGAATCTATTCGGGGGGTGGGGTTCCATCCTAATGAATATTCTGATTGCTATTTGTGTGGGTATACTCCTAATAGGAGCATGTGTTTGTTGTGGAATTCCCTGCATGAAAAGATTAATCAAAGATTGTATTGCTGTATCTGTTACTGAAACCTTGTACCAAGATATTGAGATTGAGAAATTGATCTCAGATGAAACTTTTTCTGAAGTATAGAGCGAATGACTCATCTAGCTGAAAATCCTTAGTGGAAATGGTTAGGAGATGAAATGACATTATGCATACTTCAAAATAGAATAAAAACAATTAATAGGAGGGAAAATGTTAGAAAAATATGCATTTAAATATATGTGAAATGCTAGTTTAAAAGCAAAGTAGTATGTAATGCATTTTATTCTATTAATGATATAACAAAAAGGCTGAATTCATGTGTAATTGCAAGTAGTTTTGAAACTGCAGTGTGGCTTGTAGCAAACTGACCTCTGACCCTGGCAGTTGCTAGCTTAGCAAGTCTTAATGTTTATGCTTCTCACAAGTGATTATCTGCTGGGTCAGGAAATTAAATATGTGAAATAATGAAATCTTCTGCTCTTTCCTGCTGGGATGATTTGGCCTTGTGTATGTGTTACTAAGATACTAAGTTACTATGTTACTGTTGGGAAAGTGTTACTGAGAACAAAGAAGTGTATTAAAAGACTGAATCTGCTATTGTATTTGAACTGATGTGAAACCTTGAAGAAGTAACTTTACAGAAAGACATTATGTCTGACCAGGTGGATAGCAAGGCCGTATTGTTACCAGAGGAAAACTTTTTTAAAATATACAGCATCAACATAAATCAATGAATAGAACAGTGTAAGCTAGAGTGATGTAGATGCCCTGTGACATACCATGTCAGTAAGGTGGGCACAGCTTGAATGTAAAGACTATATAAAATTGTATGCTTCCTGTTTCATGTCAGACAAAATTCTGTACTTTTACGTTTTTTGCCTCCTGGTGTACACAAGTAAACTTTTGAACCTGAACCTCCTGTGTATTGAACTCTTGATTTTATTTAACAGTTGTCTTTGGAATCTTTGGCAATTTTATTTTCGGAACTAGCTTTTAAGGATTTTATGAGGGATCTCAGCTTCTTACTGAGGCTAATGAGGGAGTTTTTTGCATCCTGGGATTTTTCTCTTTTCTGCAACAGTTTCTTCCTTCTGTTGTATAGTTTGTTTATAGCAGGGGACCACTAGATTGGCTTCCTTTTTTTGGAGAAGAGCATCTTGGTTTTATTTGGGATGGCACGATTCATGTACGAGTGGATGTGCTCGTACAGTGCCTTAGTGTAGGATTCTGCAGTCGAACTTCCAGATCCCGTCTGTGTGCGTGTTGTGAAGTTGTCACTTCTGACTTCAGTAGCATGAAGTTGGCTTTGGAGAAGTTTTTTAAGGAGGTTTCCTTACTGGGGGGTGGGATGTGGATGCCAAAGGTGATTTGCTTATGATCAGACCTGACCAATGAGGGGGTGACCACTGGTGTGGAGCAACTATCTCCCATGTTGGTAATGACTAGGTCTAGGATATTGGCTCCCCTGGTGGGACAATGGATTAGTTGATCCAGGGCATTGGAATTTATGAATTCCATGAACAGTTGGGAAAAGGAGTTGGTACTCCAGTAGTTTTCCCAATTAATGGCAGGGTAGTTGAAATCACCCAGTATTAGGGTGTTTGATTGTATCTTAATATTTTCCAGTATGTTTAGAAAGGTGTAGTGAGAATCTTGGGGCATGGTGGGGGATCTGTAGCAAGCTACAATTTGGATTGCAGTTTTACCTAGTGTTAGTTGCACCTGGAGAATTTCAGATGCATTGTGTTGGGCAACTAGCCTGGAGGTGTAAATATCCTTGGTGAATATGGACACTCCTCCACCTTTAGTGTTTCGGTCTTGGTTTTGTGGCTGAAAAGTGTGGTAAGAATTGTAGCCTGGTATTGCAGGGGTGCTCTCTGGAGCCTTGAACCAGGTATCAGTTACTGCACAGATATCGATGTTCTCCATTTTTAGGAGTGCCTCTAGAGAGTGCATTCTGAGGTTTAGACTTCTAGCATTGAGTAGCATTACCTTCAGATTTTGCATGCTTGTATCTGTTACGGTGGTGTTTTTATCCTTTGAACATTGCCTAAAAAAGGCACCTTAGGGGTGGCAAGAGCTTTAGCCAGTAACCTGAATCCCAGGGTTGACAGGTGCAGACCATCTCTGGCAAAGCATTGTGGTTTGTCGATCATGTCTTCCCAGGCAGACAAATACTGGATCCCCTTTGAATGACACCAGAAGCTTAGCCAATTGTTGAAGTCAATCATTTTGTCCTTATACTGTGGTATCATTCTTGGCAAAGGCAGGATGCTACTCAGGGCTAGGGTCATACCTGCCTTGGTCACATGATCTAAGCGCTCTTCCATGTCTCTTTTCATGTAGTCCAGGGAGGTACGTCTCAAGTCATTCACTCCAGCATGGACAATGACAGAGTTGTATTTGTGCTTGTTGTGGAGTGACTTGAGTTCATGCGTTATGTGGCAGATCCTGGCACCCGACAGGCAGCTTGACTGTAATTTTCTCCTTGTTCAGCTTGGTGAGTGGGACATCAGTGTGCCTGACTATAGAGTCACCTATGACTAAAGTGTTGGGTACATTGTCTTGCTTTAGGGGCTGTTGTTGGGTGGCACACTGGTGTTGTGAGCTATGTGTCACTTTGGATGTGGCTGGTGTTTGTTTGCGTTTCAGCTTCGGAGGTCCTTGTTGCTTGGGTAGGTTAATGTTAAGGGCCTCTGCATATGTAGGTTTAGTGTTGCTATGTGTGGGTGTTGATGGTGTGGGTTTTGAAGTGCTATGAGTTGCTTGAAGTGTAATGCAGGTGTTAACCTTCTCCTCTTGACTGTCTAGCACAATCTTGGCCGGAGAGAGCTTAGCTTCCAGTTTGGCTATGTAAGTGCATCTCTCGCAGGTTGTAGTGTTGGGTGGTAGGAGGAGAGGATTGTCTGTGTACATGAGGCAGTTGCCACACTGCCCCAGTATGCCCAGATTCACCAGGTGGACAGGAGAAATCACCGGAAGCTGACCCTTGGACATGCCTGTTTAGGTGCTTTTTTGTAAAGTTTAAGAGCTGTTTTCTCTTACCTTTGCAAGGTACTCTGCAATTATAGGCTGTTTAGTGCCTATGATTAATCTCTCCTTATTGACAAGGAGAGCTGAGTGCTTGAATCAGTTTCAGGCTTCCTAGTGCTTTCTTGTGAAGTTTAAGAGTTATTTTCCCTTACCTTTGCAAGGTACTTTGCAATTATAGGCTGTTTAGTGCCTAGAATTAATTTCTCCTTATTGACAAGGAGAGCTGAGTGCTTGAATCAGTTACAGGCTTCCTAGTGCTTTCTTGTAAAATTTAAAAGCTCTTTGCCCTTACCTTTGCAATTATAGGCTGTTTAGTGCCTAGAATAAATTTTTCCTTATTGACAAGGAGAGCTGAGTGCTTGAATCAATTTCAGGCTTCCTGGTGCATTCCAGCAGGTTCTAGAGCAAGTGCTAGTCACAGGGTCTCAAATTTTAGTGCTACTACTGAGTAACCAGCTAGTTCTAAGGGAAAATTTGAAGAGCAGACTTTCTGGCACCTGGAATAGTTTAACTGTAGTCTCGCAGTGCTGCACGATGTGAAAAAAGTGCAAACACACGCATTTTTAAGCCAGAAAGTTGAAAGGGATAGAAATCAGCCCAAAAAGGCTAATAAAACTACAATTTCCAAGCTGGTTTGGGTGGCCTAATGGTTAAGGTGCTTGTCTTACAAACACAAGTTGCACAGTTTGAGTCTCACAAGGTATAATTGGCTAAGCTTAAAATGGCTTCCAAAGGCAGTTAGCTCAGTACTAATCTATAAACCTATAAAAATACGTGGTAACACAAATGTTAGTGGGAGGGTGGCCTAATGGTTAAGGTGTGTGCCTTACAACTGCAGGGTTTGAGTCTCACAAAGTATAATTGGCTAAGCTTAAAATGGCTCGCAAGTACTAATCTATGAACCTAATCTATGAAACCACTCCTCTAGTGTTAAATAGGTAGTACAATGCTCACCAGTCCCACTCATAAGCAGTAGGGCTTCCCACTACCACAGCAAGGTCTGGATAGCTCTGAGCATAAAGTCCTGAGACAAGCAAAACCTGGGATATGGACTGGCTAGAAAATGTGGGAAACGAGCAAACAAGATAGTATAGGCTAAACAATGCAATAATACAGTAAATAAACACAGAAAAGGCTAACACACTTGAATGTGTAGTCCTAAACAGTAAATGCAATTAAAACTCTACAAAATTAGCAATTTAAAACTTTTTAAATGAAGCAAGGCAAGTGCACAACTGAAAAATGATTTAAGAGGCAGAAACACAGCAGAATAAGTAACTAGTCTGCATATACAGAGAAGTCTATTTATACAGAAAAGCAGCTAAAACACACAAACACTTTAGATGCAGTGCAACCTAGAGCACTTGAGTTGTAGCAATATTAAGGCAATTATAGTTATAATAAATGCTCTAAAATATACTCTATACTTCCAAAATGTTTGAGAAGCACAGTCAGAACCAAGGAGATTCAGGCAATTTTTTTTTTTTTGAAAGGGAAAAAGGAGAAACAAAAGGCCTTATCAAATATTCTCTCTGTATTAAGTAGAATGAGCTAATGACAATAGACTGGGAGGAGTGTCCCAGATCAGATTTACAGTAGGGGCGGGCAATTGCAAAGCCACCAAGTAAATACCAGAAGATACAACCTTAAGACAACTTTTTTTTTTTTTTTTTTACAAGAACACAAAAGAACCAGCCCCCACTAGCCAGCAGCCAATTAACACAATCTAGCCCAGGTAAAGAAGGCTTCAGCTAATTCAAGATGGCCTGTTCATGTGCTTTGAACAATCACTGCATAAACAAACAAGCCCAGAGCCAGCAATTCTGACTAGGACAAACTAAAGCTATTATCCTACAGAGAGTAAGCACTACAGAAAGCCGCAAAATGAAAGGTTTTAAACAGATAAAGGAGCAATGAGACTCTACAGAATGCTTTTTAACCTCAAATAAATCAGTTACCCATGCAGATTAGTTAACAGCAATAAAAATACACTCAAAAACTTAGCAGCAGGCAATAAAAAGTGCTATATATAAATTGCTAGAAACAATAATCTGTATAAATAATCGAAAAAAAAGCACATATAAATATACAAACACACACACACACAAACATATATGTATGTAAATACATGTCCCCTATATTACTACCACTGTGATGCATGCTATGTGTGAGGTAACATCACACATAGCAATACACACAGATATCTACACCTGGTAGTGTGTGCAACATGGATGGGTATGTCACATGTTAACCCCATGTTGGGACCACATCACCCTAGTCTGTGATGTATGGCATGGAAATATGGGGGCATATGGCAGGTATAGTTGTGGATGTGATCAGGGGTTGGTAGACATAGAGGACAGTCTACAGGGGTGGTATGTGACACATGTGTTGGGTAAACACCCTGGGTAGTGTGTGTGATCTGTAATGTGGATGCCCCATGGGCCCCAATATAGACACAATGGGAACAAGCCTCCCACCCACTGCAACTCCGAACAGCAGTCCATGTCCTGAAGGTGCCTGGCCTGGAGGCTGAGCAGGAGGAGCATGTCGGCCCTGTGAATGTGTACTGGGTGCCTCAGAGTGATGTAGCACATCCCACATGTGTCTGTGGAGCCTGCTATGGAACAGACCCTGGACCTGACCTCAGGGGACAGGAAAATGTCTGTGTGTGCCCCCAGGGGAGGGGACAACATCCCCTGGGTTGGTTCCATCTGACGGTATTGCTGGACCAGTACATGAGGAGGCCCCAGGGTGGGACACACATGTGATGTGGCCAGGTAACATGGGCAGATGGGTTTAGAGAGGTGGTGGCCAATAGTACATATACATGTTATTGTGTCACTGTTATAGAACATATGTTGGTAGTAATAGTCTACACAATACTGGCACATGTCCAATAGCATGCATAGATATCCCCAATAACACAGACTGTCAGATGGGCAGCAATCGCAAAGTAGCCATACCACAGGCATATATGGAACCATAGTGGCCCTGACAATGGCATGCAGGTGAATAGTGTGTAACAGGCCAGCAATGATAGTGTCCACACAGGGAACATGGCTACAATCGCATAGCAGAAAGTGTGGTACAATACAATATCTGTCCTACTGGTAGGTAAGCTGTAGCCATACCTAATGAGATGTGTGCACAGTTTGTTGTAGCTGATATGGTTGGGGGTGATAGAGATGTGTATTAAGAACTGTGGTACGTTGCTGTATGAGTTGCTCAGACCTGTTTCCATCTTTACGTCTTTCAGCCAAGATGTCCCATGCACATTTGCCAACTTATTCAGCATCTGAACATGAAGTGCTGATCACATACCTAATCCAGCACTATGCTGTGCTGTTTGTCATGGTCGCCCATGATCAGCAGGAGTGGGCCGCCCTGTGGAACGACCTAGTCCAAAGGTCAATGATGGACTGCACAACCGCAGTTATGAGCAGGTCCGGCATCATTGTACTGACCTGCTTCACAATGCCTGTCACCGTGCTGCTGCAGTCCAGGAGGATCACCTCGCCACGGGGGGGCATGCCATCCATCACCCCTGACATGTATGGAGGAACTCCTGGCCAGCCTCATGGCACCTGCATGTCTGGCCAGCCACCAACCGCCAGACACCTTTGTGGAGGTGGGGGCACCCACACACCGGTCAAGGAGCTTGCAGGTAAGGACACAGGGCACATCAGTAGACCACTGTTGCATATACATCCACATTAGTACAGGTAGATCATGCATGTCTGACATGTCATAGATATATTGTGTTGCTGCATAGTAGTGATAAACGGATGTCCAGATGTGGTAGTAGTGTGGAAATGTACCTTTGTGGAGGTGGGGGCACCCACACACTGGCCAAGGAGCTTGCAGGTAAGGACACAGGGCACATCGGTAGACCACTGTTGCATATACATCCACATTGGTAGAGGTAGATCATGCATGTCTGAGATGTCATAGATATATTGTGTTGCTGCATAGTAGTGATAAACAGATGTCCAGATGTAGTAGTAGTGTGGAAATGTACCATTGATGTATTTTAATACTGCACCCACCCTGTAGCACTGCCACAGGTGTGGCTACTGACATTGCATCCCTCACCCTCTTATGTAGGTCCCTCCAGGATACCTCCAAGGCAGCAGCCTGTAGCTGGTGAGTATGGTTTATGTAGATGCTCGCCAATACACTGGGCATGTAATGGCGATGGTATATTCCATGCACACATCTAACACACCTACCCTGAATGCATGCTGTATATGTGCATGTTGTTGCTGTGAAATGCATGGCATCACAGGGGTGGCCATAATGGAGTATTGGAAGTGTATGTCAGACACCTGCATAATAACTAACATCCTGTCATTGCAGAATGTGTCCACAAGGAGTAACATAATGGTGGGAGACATGGCCAACAGTAGGGACATATTTGGAACAACACCCATATACAGTGCAACACCAGTGTATAAACCTGCAGGACAATGGCAACTGCTGCAGAGATACACTATGGCATAAGGCATTACAGTGGTCCACATTATCAGCTGGGACTAGGCTGTAACATGTGGTGTTCAGTGTATGGGACACTGCAAAGTGACACACGTGTAGGGCTTACTTGTCATGCATCTGCAAAAATGCTGAAGGAGGGAGGTGTCAACACGACACATCAGTGCACTGCAGCAGGGACCCTAAAGATGCTAAGAATACCAGTATCCGCACATAGATTCAGGACTTGTGGCAGACGTAATCCTACCCCCACAACAATAGTGACAGCAGTGTGTGAACACCAAGGGATGTGCACATGAGTAGACCTTGCAATCATGAAGAGTAGGGGGACATGTGCAGGACAGACTGAACATGCACTGGCAATTGCAGATGGCCCATGCTGGGATATCCCTGCCAGGAGTAGTGACTGCTGTAGTACAGACAACAAGAGGTGCATCAAACCATAGCACACATATGCCCACACAGTGTATGCATCGCGGTCAGCATCCACACACCTAACACATTCCATAGACACTGCATGTGAGAGTACCGGGCATATGTCACATATCGGGCACATGTACAGTTAAGATATACAGTGATGTGGTCCCAATGCAGATCATGGATGGGTGCATCATATGATGGAGGGTGTGTATACCCCCCATAGCCATGGTATGCTCTGATGGTTGGTAGTGTAAGAGTATTGGATTGGTCATACATGGTCTGCTGATGTTGAGAGCTGTAAATCAGGCATCAGGCATTCACAAATGACAACTGTCCACATATCATCCCAAGTATGTGTTGCTGAAAAACATAGGGGCTGTGAGCATTAAAGCTGACATAACTCACACAGTACTACACATTCCACAATGGGTTGTACACCTGTGAGGTGTGGTACACAGTACAGGGAAGGGTGCAGAACAAGTGCACAGCAGTACTGTGTACATGGGTGCAGTCATATCCAGGGGAAGGGGCATCACCTAGTGACACAGCACATGCATCACACACATGCATACTGTTACTAGCATGGATTGACTATAGCTGAACTGCATGCTGCTCTGTACCATATGCTCTACATGTTGACAGATGGGTAATAGAAGGACTGTGTGTACTATCATTGTGCAACCACACCTGTATATGTGTGTGTGTGTGTGTGTGTGTGTGTGTGTGTGTGTGTGTGTGTGTGTGTGTGTGTGTGTGTGTGCGTGTGCATCCTACTGGTTAGTTAGTCTGTAGGGTCACTCTAGTGAAGTGGAGGGTGTTTGATGCATGTAGGGTGAGTGTGTGCATGTGTGTGTTTGAGTGGGTGGCCATGTATGCACTTGTGAGAGTGTGGGGTGTTCATACAGATGTACCTCCCTGTGGGACCGTGCAGTGCATGGACATGGACTGCCACATTACACATCAGGAATACCTGTCATGCGTTAATCACAGGACAGCTGATGGTAGGCATCAAGAGGGAAGGTAGACACCATGTACACCCTTAATATCACATTCAGCAGGGCGGTCACCTACAACTCATGTATGCAACACTACGGATGCACTGAGGAAGTAAGAGTCAACACCAGGGAGTGTCTCCATATATTACAGTTGTCACATGATAGACTGAATGAGTAGCATATCTGGCATGTACTGAGCATTACATAGACATGCCACACCAGTACATGATATTATGGATAGAACATAGTAGCCCGCACATATAGGGCCCATGCTCATGATGTCCAGACATACAGAGGTTGCATACCAAATGACAGCAGTGAGGCCATGTAAAACCATTACACACAGGTCAGGCAGGTAATGTAGTAACAGGTCTTGTGATGTGACTGCTTGTGTAGGCATTTAGAGGACTGATATGTTAAGGAGTGGTATCAATGTGTGTATGTTAACAAGCGTGATGCAGGATGGGATACCACATGGACATATACGTGGGACTGTCTCTAAAGCCATGGACAGATAGTTATTATGGACGTGTGTGTGTGTGTGTGTGTGTGTGTGTGTGTGTGTGTGTGTGTGTGTGTGTGTGTGTGTGTTTACTGTTAGGCAATGCTGTACAGATTTTAAAGTGTATTTATTGTTTCCCCCACAAGTGCCGAGGTGGGTCAGGGTCCCTCCTGCATGCAATCTGATGTTGGTGTCCATACAGACACCGAATATGATGATAGTACTGTTAAGTCACAGGTGGGGTTGTCAGGGGCTGACACTGTGCCGACATTTGACATCTCCCTTTTAGCCACCCCAACCCCACACACAATTTCAGTGCCTATACATACCCCATCACCAGTGGCCATAGCAGAGGGACAGCTGGCATTTGGTGGCAGTGCAAGGAAAGTGTGGTAACCATACCTACTGTGACTGGTTGCAGCAAGCATAGCCAGGTGTCCGGCAGGGCACCACATAGGCAGATGTCCCAGGCTGCTCATTATAGGGCCACTGTACATCATGCTCCTGACATAGGAGACATAGCTGGTACTAACAGGTGCAAGTTTCAGGCTGTCATGGTGGTGCAGGCACGTATGGTACATTACACCAGACAGGGCCTAAGGCTGCAGAGGGCTGCTCTCGCATCTGTAAGTGACAACCTCCATGAACTGTATGATGTCATCCATGCTTATACCGAGCTCATGGAGAAATGGCATGGTGAGATGATGGCCCTCATCGGCTGTGATGTGTCTGTGCTTCAATGTGTGGTGGGGATGCAGTGACAGCCGCATGGACATGGGCCAGCAACACCAACAGGTTCATAGGTTCATAGGTTGATACTAGGCTATCAGCCCTAGGGCCTATACAAGCCTAGCCATAACAATTCCCCTGGCTATTTCTTCCCACACTATTTACTTCCCTGGACCCCTTTCTAGCAAGGCAACTGACATGATCCCCGGGGTGAATTTCCTTTCTCCCATCCAATCATCAAGGTTCCTTTTGAAGAGGGCCAGAGAGGCACTCTGCTTGACATGTATGGGCAATCTATTCCAGAGTCTGGAGAGTCTCTGGGTCAGGAACATATCCCTCCAGCATGTTTTGTTTATTGTGATGACAAGGTTTAGATCCCTGGAGCGTGTGGCTCTGAGTGATTGGGATTTCTTTAAGTGTAGCATGTCCAACAGCTCTGGGTTTGACATGGCCTTGTATGTTAAGCAGAGATCGCCTCTGAGTAGACGATATGCGACAGAATATAGCTGGAGTTTTTTAAGGCAGTCAGCATAGGGCATCTGCTTTAGGCCTGTGATTCTTTTAGTGAGGTATTTCTGCGGCCTTTCCAGTTGTTGCAGATGCCTTGAGAGGTACATACCAAATGGGGCGTTGTATTCTATAATGGGTCTAATGAGGGATGAGTATAGTGGGACAACGACCTCCTTTTTTCTGGATGAAAAGCCCTTAGTGATGAGGTGTGCCACATAGAAAGATTTCCTGACTGTTGTGGTGATGTGGTTATTGAAGGTGAGACCACTGTCCACCTGTGTCCCTAAGTCTCTTATCACACTTTCGGTGTTTAGTGTACTGCCACCTATATGGTAATTCACGGATACATGTTTTTTCCCAAAGGGGAATAACTATACATTTCTTGGCATTGAGCTTGAGCCCATGGCTCTGGCACCAAGCATCTGTTTCTGTAAAGCTGGCAGTCAACGTGGACATGCTAGAACACCAAGTGGCTCCCGTAGTGCCAGTAGCAGCCCTGGCAGTGCGGGGGGTGTGCTGTCCACACCACACAACAATGGGCCATGTGCACGTGGTCCTGGCCACTCTCAGGAGGGGCCTGGTACCAGCGGACATTTGTCATCAGCAGGTGAGAGTAGCATATCAGGGCCTGTAGCTGGATGTGCCCATGAAACCCCTGGCAGGCACAGTCCACATGCCTGTGGCCAGAGGCAGTGAACTGCACACCCTGCCAGGTATGGTCTGCAGCTGTCCATAAACACCTGTGTAGGACAGCCACATGGCAGAACTGTGTGCATGCATACTCACACAGTATGCAAACACGCCTAGGGCAACCCCATACTTGCACACACCACATCACCACTTCCAGCTCATCACAGTACACCCCTCACCCACACACATGGTGTCAAATGTATGGCCCACCCTTGGCCTCTGGAAAACCAATATCACACCCTGTGCATGTGATGATACCTGTGCCACATCCCTGTCATCCATACCATCAATGCAGGGACAGGCTGATATTGTTCTGATGCACAGAGTGACTGTACTACAGTGTACCACAGTCCTGCAGTGTAACATGTTGTAGGGAGTAGTGTGTAATGCATATATGGCAGGTAGTGTAGCCTACCAGCAATGATGCCTTATAGCTGTTAGTAATACTGGTTGGTTGCAGTCTCTATAATGTTATCCATTTGTATTGTAGGTGTACATGTGTCAGCACAAGGATGCCCTGTGCATATGAAGATACCTGTGCCACATCCCTGTCATCCATACCATCAATGCAGGGACAGGCTGATATGGTTCTGATGCACATAGTGACTGTACTACAGTGTAACACAGTACTGCAGTATAACATGTTGTAAGGAGTAAAGTGTAATACATAAATGGCAGTTAGTGTAGCCATCCAGCAATGATGCATTATAGCTGTTAGTAACACTGGTTGATTGCAGTCCCTATAATGTTATCCATTTGTGTTGTAGGTGTACATGTGTCAGCACGGGGATGGTCTGCAGTCATATTCCACAACAGGGTATGTCACTGTGGTGACACCATGGCTGTGACATATTTGGGGTACAGTTGAACACATGTCGCAAGTTACTAAAATGGTTATTACATGTGCCACATGGACAGGTGACCCGCTGAGGCATGTATACACCATAATCTGATGTAGACCCACCCACATACATGCACACTGTTACTTGGCAGCACTGGGACTAGAACCCTACTTAGCTATGAAGTGATACTGAAGTGTCTACAGTTACATTCCACATGATGGATCATTACCCACTAATGGGTATATACTGTGACACAACTCACACACCAGGGATACAATAGGGAGGTCTCAGTGTCCAGCTATGCCTGCAGGTTTGCTGTTGTCAGTACTACATTTAGCACTCTGCTCTTGCCTGGGTTAGCATTGTCAACAGTAGTACTGCCATGATACACTACATGCCAGTGTGACAGCATGTACCCTGGACTTCTACACCTGTATGTATGACATTCACATGGATAACAGTGCTGTACAGGCCTCATATATGTCTATGTCCCACACATGATACTCACACCCCTTGCTACTGTAATGACAGCACATAGGTGCATGTATTATACATGGCATTGCATACACCAATTACAGATGTCATTACCTTGCTATGTTATCAGACTGGGTGGTGTGACCTGGTTACCAGGGTTAAGTCATGCTTAGCAAGTATCAGTATTGCTGGAATAGGTTCGTAGGTTCATAGGTTCATACTAGGCTATCTGCCCTGGGGCAATTATAAGCCTAGCCCAATTCTGTATGGCTTACGCCACCCCTTGATTTGAGTATACTGTGCCCTTTTTAAAGTTTAGTTTATTGTGCCTCTGTCTAATAGTGACACGGGAGTAATCCCTGGGACAAACCTACGATCCCCCATCCACCTATCGAGATTCTTCTTGAAGAGATTCAGTGAGGTGCTCTGCCTCACATGAACTTGGAATTCTATCCCAGAGCGAAGGGAGCCTCTGGGTTATGAACCTGTCCCTCCAGCAAGTTCTATTTATTTCTGTGCTGAGGTTCAAGTCCCTTGAGCGTGTGGCTCTAAGGGATTTAGATTTACTGAGGTGGAGCATGTCCATTAATTCTGGATTTGACATAGCTTTGTATGTCAGGCATAGATCGCCTCGAAGTAGGCGGTATGCAACTGAGTAGAGCTGGAGTTTTTTTAACCGAGCAGCATATGGCATCTGTTTGAGACCCTTGATCCTCTCGGTGAGATACTTTTCGGGTCTTTCTAATTGCTGCAGGTGTCGGGTAAGGTACATCCCAAAAGGGGCATTGTATTCTATGATGGGCCTGATGAGGGATGAATAAAGGGGCACGATTACCTCTCTTGATCTAGATGTGAAACCCTTCATGATGAGGTGGGCTATGTAGAAGGTCTTTCTAACCACTTTGGCAATGTGGTTTTCAAAGGAGAGATTGCTATCAACTTAGGTCCCCAAGTCCCTAATAACTTTCTCTGTACTGAATGGTTTTCTGCCTATGTGGTAATTTGTGGGCACATTGTTTTTGCCAAAGGGTATGACTATACATTTTTTGGCATTTAGCTTTAAACCATGGTGCTGGCACCAGTTATCTGTCTCTGTGAGACTTTTTTGAAGGATGTTTGTGTCAGTTGGAGAGTCGATTATGGCGCCCAGTTTGCAGTCGTCTGTGAACTTGGTGAGCCATAGTCCTCCCACATTTGTCTGTACCTCGGAAAAGTATATACCGAACAAGAGTGGTCCCAGGACAGAACCCTGTGGGATGCCACTTGTGACCGGTTTCGAGTCTGACATGGCTCCAGCAACTTTCACTCTGTGGGTTCTGTCTTTGAGCCAGTGTGCGACCCATCTTGTGACATAGGGGTTTATATTTAAGCTGGATAGCTTATCTATGATGCCCGAGTGGGGTATTGTGTCAAATGCCTTTGCAAGGTCCAGATAGGCTGTGTGGACTACCTTCCCTTCATCTATGGCTTTGGTGACTGCTTCGAAGAAGTCAACCAGGTTCAAAAGGCAGGATCTGCCCTTGACAAAGCTGAACTGGGTAGAATCTAGTGTCTGTAGGTCCCCACTGTCTTTGTTTATGAGCTCCATGATGATCCTCTTCATAGCCTTGCAGACTAAGCTAGTCAGGCTTATGAGGCGATAGTTTCCAGGGTCCATAGAAGATCCACCTTTGTGGAGTGGGACCACTGTTGCTGTACACCATTCTGTGGGCACATATCCTTTAGTAAGGCTGAGATTGTATAGCTGTTTTATTTGAGGGATTAGTTCCTCTTGGAGTTCATGTAGGACGCAACCTGGGATGCCATCTGGTCCCATGGAAGCAGTGGTTTTTGCTTTGGAGAAGGCAGCCTTCACCTGAGCATCAGAGATGTTTGGGAGGCAGCCCTCTGCCAGGATTGATACTTGCTCTTTTGGGGGGAGGGGGTGGAGAAGTTTGCACTGAACCTGTCTGCCAGGATATTGGCGATGTCTGTGGGTTCAGTGTATTTTTTGTCGTTTAGAATCAACTCAGAACAAGTCTGGGAGTTGCATCCTAGGTTCCTAACATAACTGAAAAAAGCCTTATGATTGTCTTTGGTGTCCTGTGCAATTTTTCTCTCGAAGCTGGCCTTGGAGGATTTTATGAGGGATCGTAATTTTTTGCTAGTACTGATCAGAGATGCCTTCCCTATTAGGGATTTTGCTCTATCATGTAGTAGCTTCCTCCTTCTGTTGTACAGTTTATTTATGGCAGGGGTCCACCAGACTGGATGCCTCCCTTTGGATGATTGGGTCTTGGTTTTGTTTGGGATAGCATGATCCATGCATTCCTGGAGATGTCCGTAAAAATGCGTTTATATAGGATTCTGCAGTTTGGGCCGTAGTTTTCACTGGCCCTGGGGCCTTGAAGGATTCCACTTCGGTTTTGAGAAGTGAGAAGTTCGCTTTTGAGAAGTTTTTCACTGTGGTTTTCTGGGCTGGGGGTGGGGTCGGGATGTGGACATCCAGTGAAATTAATTTATGGTCTGATCTTACCAATGAGAGATATACTTCTGGTGTGGAGCATAGAGTCCCCATGTTGGTAATGATCAGGTCTAGTATGTTGTCCCCTCTTGTGGGAGTGGTGACTAGTTGTTCCATAGCATTTGAGTTTATAATTTCCAGGAACCTTTGGGCTAAGGTGCTGGGGCTTGAATAGTGCTCCCAGTCAATGTTTGGGTAGTTGAAGTCGCCCAATATAATGGTGTTTGGAGAGATCTTCATGTGCTCCAATGTTTTCAGGAAAGCCGAATGGGATTCCTGACTTTGAGAGGGTGGTCTGTAGGATGCTATAAACTGAAAAGCAGTCTTGCCCACTGTTAGTTGCACATGGATGGTCTCTGATACTTCGTGCAATGCCACTAACCTGGAGGTGTGGATATCCTTGATAAATATGGAAACTCCCCCTCCTTTTGTGGTTCGGTCCAGGTTTTGGGGCCGAAAAGCATGATATGAGGTATAGCCTGGTAGTGCTGGGGTGCTCTCTGGAGCCTTGAACCAGGTTTCTGTCACTGCACAGATATCAATGTTCTCCATACTGAGGAGAGCTTCGAGTGCATGCATCTTGAGGTTAAGACTTCTGGCGTTAAGCAGCATTACCCTTAGTTTCTTGTTCCTTGTGCTGTCTATGGGGGTGGGTTTGACTTTTGAGCCTTGTCTAAAAAAGGCACTATGGGGGTGGCAAGAGCCTTTGCCAATATCCGAAAGCCCAGTGGTGACAGGTGCAAGCCGTCCCTAGCGAAGCAACGTGGCTTGTCGAGCATGTCATCCCAGGCTGACAGACACTGGATCCCCTTTGAATGACACCAAACTTTTAGCCAATTGTTAAAATCGATCATTTTGTCTTTGTACTGTGGCATTATTCTAGGTGAGGGTAAGATACTGCTCAAGGTCAGGGTCATACCAGCCTGGGCTACATGATCAGAGAGCTCCTCTATGTCTCTTTTCATGTAGTCCAGGGAAGTACATCTCAGGTCATTCACACCAGCATGTACAATGACTGAGTCATATTTGTATTTGCTTTGGAGTGACCTGAGTGCTTGCGTTATGTGGCAGATCCTAGCACCCAACAGGCAGCTCACCATGACCTTCTCTTTATTCAGCCTGGTGAGCGGGACGTCAGTGTGTCTGACAATAGAGTCACCTATTACAAGAGTATCAGGTGTGTTATTCAGCCTTAAGGGCTGTGGCTGCTTGGCACACTGACTTTGTGGGCTATGTGTTGTGCGTGTTTTGTTTTGAGGTAGCGTTTGCTTGGATGTCTGCTTTGGAGGTCTCTGTTTCTTAGGTAGATTTTTATTTAGAGCCTCCGAGTATGTTTTTGTGTATTTATGTGTTTGGTTCGCTGATGTGGTGGGACTATGTGATACTGGAATTGTGTTGTGTGAGGTTACCTTCTCCTCCTGACTGGTTACACCAGTTTTGAGATGAGAGAGCTCAGCCTACAGTTTGGCTAAATAGTTGCATCTCTCATATATTTGAACCTGTTTGGAGGAGGAGAGGGTTGTCCGTGTACATGAGACAGTTGTAACATTGCCTCAAAATTCCCAGATTCACCAGCTGGACTGGAGAGGAAACCATTGACTGACCTTTGGACATGCTAGAGTAATATAGGGAAACTGAATTTAAGACGGACCAATAGAGGACAGGGTAATCGTAGAAAGTATAAGAGTAAGTAGTGCTTATGGTTTAATAGTGCTAACTTGTAGGATTACTTAATTGGACCAGTGAAGGGCCTTAGAATGAGAATATGGTGTTTAAATTGAGAGATAGAGCAGTTCTAAGGGAAAAGTGAAGAGCAGACTTTGTGGAGCCAGGAATAGTTTAAACCCAATTAGGTGGCGCTGCCCGCTGTTGCGTTATGCACAAAAACGCGCAAAAACATGCAAAAGAGGGTTTTAAGAGAGGAAGATGAAGGAGTTTGGAATTGACCCAAAATGGCCAATAAAACTACAGTTTCAAGTCAGTAGCCACTCCCACAGGGGCATGCAGGCTGCTCAATGTTTTTCACTGCCACTGATCAACAGAGAGACTTCCCTTTAGCCCAAGCAAAAAATGACCTCCAAGAAACAAACAGTTCAAGAACAGCAAGCCTGTAACTGAACTTTTTTAAATCTCAGAAAAGTGGGAAAAAAGCAAGATTTTTTTGTTTTTTTGTTTTTTTCACAGATAGCAGAGGTCCACAAGTATCACCAAGTTATAACAGTGCAGTAAATGACCCCACACAAGAGTGCTAGGCCAAAGACAGATAAAATGCAAGTTTTGAGAAAAAAACGATTTTAAAAATAAGTGCAAACAGGAAATTCAGTAAACAGCTCTAGGTTGTGCTCTAAATACAGTTACTAATGCAGAAATCAAGTTTAACAAGCCAGAAAATGCTCAAAATAGGCAGCTATGCAGAAATACTTAGCAAATAAACAGAGGAAAAATACTTAAAATCTCAAAAGTGGCTCCTTTCTTCTCTCAGCGTTTTCTCCTCTTGGTGGGTGCTTCACCAACAGCCAACAAGCCTGAAAAGACGCCAAAACCACGAGGCAACCAGGTTTTAAGAGAGGAAGATGAAGGAGTTTGGAATTGTCCCAAAATGTCCAAAAAAACTACAGTTTCAAGTCAGTAACCACTCACACAGAGGCAGGCAGGCTGCTCAATGTTTTTCACTGCCACTGATCAACAGAGAGACTTCCCTTTAACCCAAGCAAAAAATGGCCTCCAAGAAACTTACAAACAGTTCAAGAACAGCAAGCCTGTAACTGAACTTTTTTAAATCTCAGAAAAGTAGGAAAAAAGCAAGAATTTTTTTGTTTTTGTGCACTGGTAAGCAAAGCCTACACTGTCTAAGTGCTCGTACGTTTACCCATAGCTCAGCTCTGCTTAGCTTCACACAAACCCATGCAAACACACTTAAAGCTGCTCAAAACTGCCTTAACCACTCTATATCTGACAGCCCTTGTTCTGCCCAGCAACAAAATGAACAACCCTTGCAGGTCTTGAACTCAGGACCCTGTACACTGAAGTCACAACACTTAACCAATACACCATGCCCACTGTGAAAATAGCTGTTGTTTTACCAATATAGCTGTCAATATACATATTGAGTAGTATTGAACAATTGCTTTTCGTTCCTAAATTGTGTAGTCCTTGTTAGTAATATGACTGTTGCATCACATATGTTGTTTTATCATAATGTACACAGAGCAGATACATATGGTGAGATACATCTTGGAGGGTATACACAACCATGAGGTTTACTCATGACAGGAATATAGTTGTATATATACAATAGGTCTATAAATGCTACATGTACATACACATGTATACTCATACATATGTCTATATACACATCTGTATAGTACTACATATATATAGCCATGTGTACATCTCTTCATATGTACACACACACACACACACATATATATATATATATATATATATATATATATATATATATATATATATATATATATATATATATATATATATATATCAGTACTACAGAATCCTGAAAACCCAACATCCTGAAGACCAAACTCCTGAGACCAGAATCCTGAAAACACAAACTCCTGAACACTCTGAATGTTGGAAATGCAAAACTCTGTAAACACACAGGATACCAACACTTACTATATTCCAGCACAAGTACATACAGAAACATATTACCCTTCAACTATATGCAGGGGGGGCAATCCCCCATGCACCTGCATGTGGGTAGCTGCGTCCCCCACACCCCCTACTACTCAAATATAACAATGCTGAGATTGCACTTTAGTACACAAGTGCAATCTCAGAGTTGATATATTTAAGTAGCAGGGGGTGTGGGGTGCACAGCCCCCTACATGGGGGGGCACCCTGGTTATGCTTTGAGAAGATTAATAACAATTGTGTTTTATTTGTTTCTGTATGTACTTATATGCTGGAATATAATATGTATTGGTATCCTGTGTGTTTTCAGGATGTTGAGTTTTCAGGTGTTTGAGTTGTCAGGATTCTGAACTGGCAGGGATTTGGTCTCAGGAGTTTGGTCTTCAGGCTTTTGGCCTTTCAAGATTCTGTAGCATTCCCACATAGATATATGTATATATAGATATATGTATATATGCATATATAGATATATGTATATATAAATATATATTTATATATATAGCTATATATGTATGTACATCCTATGTGTACAGATATGCCTAGTTATGTTGGTATATATGTAGATATCAATAACTATATGTGCATATATATCTGTTCTGATATACCTACTACTGTCAATATATATGTAGATATCCATACATATATGTGCATATGTATCTCTATCTGTATATGTGTAGATGTATATTGCTCTGTATATGTATATATCTGGGTTTTTGTATATGTATGTACATATATATATATATCCATCTATGTATGTTGATATGTATATGTGTATGTATCTATATAGATATCTGGATAATTATATATACATATATCTTCACCATATGTCCTGAACATGGAGTGTAGCTCTACCTCAGCCCCTATAGTCCCAACTTCGTAGTCCAAGGGGATGTCAGGTATGTATAGCAGGTATATTTATAGACTATTGCTACTGTAATAAGGATTGTCTTCACAGACATGGTGTGTGTGGGAGGTCACATATGCTTTTAACATGTGCACCATTGGCTACTGACAGACATCCTAAGGACATCATAGTACAGCATCACTGCTAGCACATAATTTTCATGTGATCTACAGCAGAGATATTGGCCAATATATATGGATAGTCTGACACACTCTGGACAGTCCAGAGGTATACACATAACCCCTTAGTGCAAGACATGTGGAGCAATCCTGACAATGTGGATGTTAGCCTAGTAGATGGGTATAACATGTAACTACTGGTATACATTTGCCCCCATAGGTTATGCATTTACACACCTCTGTTTATCCAGCCACATAATAACTGCTGGTACAGAGGTGCCATGGACACATACTACCCATTAGATATTGACATACATCTTTACAGCATCCCACTGCTCTGTCTGACATACATGACTATTAATGTGGCCTGGCAGCAGTACATCTGGCAAGTATCTGGACATTACATCTCACTGGGTAAGTACACTAAACTGCTAGATATGTAACAAAGCACTGTGCAGGCTACAGGCAGACTGGCTTAACACTGGCCTACATTGCCTATGGGGGAATGCACATGTACCTGCATATATAGCAGGCTCTACAGGCATGCCACAGCACAGAGTAACATACACCTGTGTGAAAGTGCACAACCACAACTAATGTAAACACAGTCACATATGACAAGATAGCGTAATATTACAGAATATGGACTATCTGTTCAACACCAACCTCATATGTGCCAGTCACACAATAAACCTACATATACTGGGCCACTACACAGTCTGGTCTAATGCCTGTCTGTGGTATGGGACATGTGCGTGTATGGCCCTACAAACATGAAAGCCGATAGGGTAACATACAGTGGAGCAACATGTAACATTAGATAGAACAGGACCAAGAACAATGCCATCTACCACAGTCTGTACACTGGCCAAGATACATATTAACAATACACACTGTTGACAATCACCATAAGTACACAGACCTCAGTACTGTACACACAACCACAGAATGTCCAGGTTATGTCATCAGATATAACCCCTACTATACATAACATGTGTAGCAGTCTGATATCTCACTGGCTTGTTATCAGATATGATGTCACTAATTATGGTGTGAAGCACATATAAACCCTTTACTGCATGACATATGTACAAAGGTTGACAGGGTTGTGGCTGGAGGCACATACACAGGGCCAATATCGACATGTTGTTGTGATAACCTCATACATTTACTGTTGTTACAGGGTTTGTTGCAACATATGACCTATGAGGGATATGAAATCAGTAACCCTAATGGCTGTCATCCTCTACTGACTGCAATCCTCACACTACCTTCTGCAGTCCACAGACAGGTGCACTGTGGGTAACACATGAAACAAAAGGCACCACACACTGCCCAGTCTGCAGATGACCCTACAGATAGGGGATTCCTCATAAACATAACACTGACAATGCAGGTATTAAAACATGTAGGACAGCCATATCCACACACACCCTGTTAAACCAACATTACTCCAAATGCAGTATAGCAGTACTTACAGTCTATAGTCAGGTCAGGCACATCTCCCTCCTCTGTGTGTTGGCCTGTTTCCACAGTGTATGTTGTTAGAGTTAAATCCCCAATCCATCTGAGATGCTGTTTGCCAAACAGCAGATCGAGTTCCTGCTCACAGTGAATGAAAAGGGCCAACACCAACATGATGTTCCTAGATATTGGAATGTGTTTCCATGCAATTGGCTATGGGAATGCTACCACAGCTGTTCCACATGCAATCAGCTAGAGGAGGGCTGCAATTCATGCAGAGGCCATCAGCTGATCATGAGCATCACTTAAAATACACATGCTGTTGCCTAAGCAAAGCAGGTGTAAGTCTCCACATCCACCAGAGAGAGAGTGAGAGAGGCAGATAGAGGCAAAGAAAAGTCAGGGAGGGTTGAGAGTAAAACTTAAGTATGTTTGTGTCACACACCTACCAGTACAGGGTATCAAACCCCTGACGACTATGTAGTGCTATCACATGTCCATGCAGTTATTGGATGGGCCACATAGGTTACATGTTGAGGAGCCCTCAGAACATATATGTGATGGTGAGTGACATCTGCAACAGGGATATGGTAGCTATATGGTAGGTGTAGTACACGTGCCTGTCCACATGAACAAGTGTCAGCATCAACACAGCAACACTCTCACAGGGATGCACACACATTGATACACTTGGCAGGGCCAGGAATAAAACTCATCACTAGTGGGATTGCCACAACACAGTACTGTGCAGGTATCGCATGCACCACAGGGATCATAAAGTGGTCAGATGTATATATAAACAAACACGATTGACATCTTGTTCCAGATTTCCTGTTATGTTCCCTGTCAACTTTTGGAATGTGTCAGACTTAAATAAACTATCTTTGTCACAAACTTCCAAGAAAAGGAAGACTGTTCTGAGACATGAAAGGCTACAAACTGTCTTGCTAAACAAAGCTGAATACACTACAGATGAATTTCTATGGGCGGTTGCAATGCTGTCAAAAGTGTAGAACAGAGAATGTGTTTCACTAGCGGGATTCACTAGGGTGAGTTTATGTTACTTAGAACACAATCAGTTATAAAATACTCAGTTCACTGTAAATAGTTTGATAGTCACATTCAATATAGCTTACCTAATTGAGTAATAGATTACAATGGTAGCACATACATATTCAGTACGGCACTAGGGGAGCGGTGTTGGCCAAACAATGTTTTTCAGTTATATGATTTTCAACTATGTCACTCCTCGCTTAAAAGAACATCTGCTTAAAAGCTGTTGAGAATAGCATACTCGACATTTTAAACTTCCGTTCATCTAATATAGACCCCTGTTCAGTTACACTAACTATTGCACATTGTTTTATGACTAAATAGCCACACAAAATATTAAAGTGACACTGCAAGTGCATTCATGTTGATGTATAGTTACATTCTGGACTTTCAGTAGAATCATAAGGATGTTTTAAGGCTGAGGTGTAGTTAAACATTGCTTGAACCTCTCTAAATGGCAACACTCCATGCTGCCTTAGTATACAGAGGGCCTATGAAGAACTAGTGACAGATGCGTACCAGGGCAGGGGAAAACTGGTTAAGGGGTGTGATCCTTAGATGCTTATGGGGTGGTACTGCACTGCTTTCATTCAGAAATTAATATCAGTGCTGCATTTGTGGTCACAGCTGAAGTGCTACATGTTTGGTATTATGAGTGTAGAGCGGCACTAGTTACATTTGTACCAAGTGATTTGTTACAGTTTCAGAAAATAAAAGCTTTTTTTCCCTTGGTTCTGAGTTCAACAAGTCACTAGATAATAAATATGTGATTCTGATTGTTGGGCATGACTGATGCCCTACATATGTCCTACACTGTTTTCCTTTACTCAGATCTAATGCTGTTGTGCATAATGACTTTATATGTTTTGGTTTTGTGTCTGTGCGTATGGCTCAAACTATTATCTGGATATGAGCCTAAGGTCTCTAATTATTCAGGGGTTTCTAATTATTCAGTCTTCTTCAGATGGCAGTTTAAGTCCTGTCACCGAAATAGTTTTCTGTTGCTGTACTTCTGATAACTGGTATGAATTTATGCACCTTCTCCAAGGTGGCTACCTTGCAGAATGGGTAAATACAACTGATGTCCATTCTGTACAGGGCCATGGATCCAGTTCCGCAGAATGTACACAGAGGATAGCAGGTTTACTTCAGCCACTAGCACTGAATGAGGGCTATAAGATATGCTAGCAGGAAATAGTGAATCATTGTGTTACTTCAACTGCGCAACAGTGCGTGACTTTGTATTAATGTCTGCTAAGAAGCTATAAGATAGACATAGTCCTTGACTGGACATCCTCCTTGGGGATGCCAACATTAACTGGTTAGCTCTCAGTAATCCAAACTCTAAATACTCATATTAATTTATATGGCTTTACACAGCTAATCTCCCAACCTACTCATACAAACAACTCTCACACTTCTAGTACTCTTATTGACTGGGTACTTGTATCTAATTCTTCCAAATATCATAACCCTAAAACCCTACCAAACACCCTGAGTGATCACTCCCCTATAAAAGTGCTTAGGTTCACTCCCCACTTCTCAAAACCTCCTAGATTTATTACTTGTCACAAACTCTCTAACTTCCATCGAGAAACCTTTATTGCCCTCCTCTCTAAAGTAAACTGGAAATTCCGGTTTACTATTGAAAATGCGAACGGCACTTGGGCGACAGTCAGATAGTCGAACGTATAAGGTCGTAAACACGGATGTCGAAGACATAATAATCAATCTAGGAATGGTTTTAACATGGGTCGAGGTAGGGAAGATGTTTGTAGTAGGGAATAATACTGAACACCTACCTCGACCCATGTTAAAACCGTTCCTAGATTGATTATTTTGTCTTCGACATCCTTGTTTACGACCTTATACGTTCGACTATCTGACTGTCGCCCAAGTGCCGTTCGCATTTTCAATAGTAAACCGGAAATTCCTTACCCAACTCCCACTAGAAGAACCAGTCCTAGCTTTCAACTCCACCTTCCTTAGCATCTTAGACTCACTTAATCCACTCTAACAAAGTCCGAATTAAGTCCAACATATCTCCATGCTTTCAAAAGCCACTCGTACCCTTATGATAACTAGAGACAAATTATGGAAAAAAATGGTCACAAACTAAGTTCCCTGCAGACTTACAAAAATATAAAGAACTCAGAAATCTGACAAAAAACACATAAACAAAGATAAAAAGGACTTCTATTACAAACCTCCCACAGCCCTAAAATCTAACCCTAAAAAATTCTGGAAGTCTATTAACCAAATATTACATCCCGGTAATGTTAGCTCTCCCAATCCATGCCCAGACAAGACATCTGAAGAAACTGCCACTATCTTCAATACCTAGTTTATCGATTCAATATCTATGCTACTCAACCCTAACCCAAACTCCTCTACTAATAATATCTCCAACTTTTCTGAAGCTAATCCTAATACTATCTCCTCAAATACCTTCTCCCTCAAACTTGTACCTACTAGCTGCATCAAAACTCTACTCTCTAAAGTAAAACCATGCTCAGCATCAGCTGACAATATTCCTTCCACTTTTCTTCTACTAGCAGCTGACTCTCTTGCTCTTCCTGTATCTATCCTAATCAATCACTCTGTCTCTGAAACTAAAGTCGCTTCCATCTGGAAACAATGCTACACTCTACCTGTACACAAAGGAGGTAACTCCTCTGATATCTCCAACTTCAGACCTATCGCTATCTTCACTCCTCTCTCTAAAGTACTGGACAAATGTATTCATAAACAAGTTATGCAGTATCTAATACAGGAAAATCTGCTTACACCCACTCAACACGGCTTCAGACCCAAACATTGCACCAATACAGCTCTATTATCCTTCTTCAACACTGTCTCTATAGCCATGGATGACCATAAACCAAATTTTTGCCTATTCTTGGACCTCTCAAAAGCTTTCGACACTGTCTCACACTCTCTTCTGCTGCACAAACTGCATAACCTCAACTTCTCCTCTGATACTGTTACATGGTTCTCCAGCTACCTCACTGATAGATCTCTCTTTTTAAACTCTTCCATAAAATTTTATGTCTCAACCCATCAAAATCTTCAGGAGCACTCCCCTCCACCATCTTAACCTTTTCTCTTCCTTCTAATATATCATTAAAAATCTTTTACTAAACACAACAGTTCTCGATTTTTTCTACCTCTGTTACTTTTATCTCCTTCTGCAACATCCTCTGAAATCTTTGTTGCAAAAATTTCATATAAATTGTATTTAATGTTTTAGACATCCAATTTCTAGCATAAAGTCAATCCCCCTTTTTTGTTAGAAATTTAACAGCTCCCTCACAAATACTATCATTTGCAAAACCCTTATTATTCCATTCAGTCAGAAATTTTAAGAAAATTATTTTTGCCATATATCTAAATCTTTACAAAATGTATAGCTTAATTCATCTAAACCAGGCACAGTCTCTTCATTTACCTTCTTAAGTACTTCATTTATTTTTTCCAAATATATATCTTTTTGTACTACATCTGCTGATTATATTAGAAAATATTTAATATTCCATATCAAGCTACTCTCTTATTTTGTATAGCCATTCACTTTTTCCCATGTACTCTGCAACAATATTCATTGTTTGTTCTCATTGTTTCCTGTTGTATTCCCTCTTTATCTTTTAATTGACTTATGGTTCCTATGCTATATTTTAACCCCTCTGCCAAGAATGGTGACAGTTTTCCTTTCTCAAAATTCTCCTTATATAATATTTTCTCAACTTTTGGCTTATTTTTATACAGTCTTCATTCCCTATCCAAAAACAAAATATTATCACTTTCTAAACTTTCTTACATATTCTGCACAAATCTAATACATTGTTTTTTCTGTCTTCTGCTGTTCTATTTTCAGCTGTGAATATATGTTCATACCCTTCTCTTTGAAATTAGTCAATCATTTTGTACATGATACATCAGTAAACATCATACTCATATGATTTTTCCATAAAGTTCCCATTTTTCTTTTAAAATATCATATTTAATATTTCTTAACATTGTTTTAATACATCTTCATTCTTTCTTTTATTATTAACTCATCCTCATAAAACTGGATCTAAATTGCAAGATTATCTGAAAAACAGGTAATTATCTTTCCACAGTCTATCACTTTTATCCTTTCTGACCTTATGAAAACCTCTATTTCAGTTTTCAGGATCCCTTTTCTATACACATAACCCCCACTTTACCTAATAATAGTCTTTCCCACTGCTTTATCACTCTCACCCTGGGATTCACGAATGGCTGTTTTCTGTGCAGGAACAGTGTAGCAGCTTTTACACAGAAGATGGCTGCCACGCAATCCAGGAAAGTGCCGTTTTCATGTGCATGAGTGGACTACTCTGTTCCTGCACGGAAATCCATGCAGGATGCAAATCACCTCATTTGCTGGTAAAAAACATGCAAATGAGGTGAATTTGCGATCTACAAAGCTGGCCGGACTGCGTGCAGGAACAGTGTCAGAGCAGAAATGTATTCCGTTAGTAACTGAATACATTTCTGCATCTGAGCGAACGGAGGCAGGACAGCTCATGGAAAGCATGTATTATAGACAAACACACATGCCAATGCCCAAATATAAGGCCATTGGCATTAATAAATTTTAATCTTTTGTTAAAAGTAAACTTTTTTTTTGGCCAATCATGGACGTTTAAGCTCAGGGCAGTGGAGCACAAACAGGATTGTGCTGAAAATAAAAAAAAAAAATGAGAAAAGTCAATTTTAAGATAAATTAGCTTTTTGCCATTATAGTCAATGGCATCCAGAATGCAAGCAATAGCAGGGAGCACTGGTTGTCAAGGGGAAAGGGACCATCTAAGTGCAGTAACTAAGGATGTACACAATGGGGTATGCAAATGAAGGCAGTTATAGTGAATCACAGATTTCCTCAAAGTGTCAGCTTGTACCTAACCGTGCAGATGCAGCAATACAACAGTGCAAGTATAAGAGCTGAATGACTTCATAAGGGGATGTTTTATCTCACTGGAGGTCTGTGGCCCGTGTTTGCCCTTAGCTAAGCAAAGCTAAGGAAGGGGGTGTGTTTGAGGATGTATTGTCTTATTCCATGAAATATAGAGCATGTCCATGTCCAGGGAGGGCCATTTCTGCTTAAAAGTGCTTACACTAGCTAAATAGTTGTAGGCAGCGGGCATAAAAAAAACAAAACAAAAAAAAAAAAACAGAGGAAATAGCAGAACTGTTTACATTTGAGCGCCGGGTATGCACGGCATGCCTTGGAGCTTAAATAGGGAGGAACTGGGAAGGGAAAACAGCAGTGGGAAGGCAATCAAGGAGAACTAGCATAGCTGGCAGGTGGAATGTATCAGAATCAGCCAATCACACATGCAGCAGCCCAGCACACTAATATAAACTATGCAAACACCCTACAGACTGCTTTTTCTCACAAACTCTACACTACCGATGTACGCAAACAGGGGATTTTTAACTGGCAAAAATAACTTAATATGTTAGAGGCTGCTGCTGCTTTACTCCATCAATGTGTGCTAGAGACTCAGGGTGGTGAGGAGGAGAATGCTGATAACCGACCCACAGTGAGGAGGAGAAGAAGAGTGTACAGACCCAGGGTAACCTACCAGGGCCTACATGAGCTGGTGATAGTAGAGAGCTATAGGTTGGACAGGGACATTCTACAGTAAATCGTTGAGCTGCGCCGGCGATGCCTTACACACAGAACTAATAGAGGGAACCCATCCCAGTGGATACCAAGGTATGTCTAGGCTTAAGAATACTAACCACAGGTACCTTCCAAAGACCAACTGGGGATATCATGGGGATCTCACAGGCATCAGCATCCAGGGTACTCCACCAGTTCCTGGATGCCATGACACAACATGCCAATGAGCACATATATTTCCCCACTGCCCGTGAGGTGCTGACCACATGTATGTGTCTCTTCCACCGTATAGCAAAATACACTGAAGTAGTTGGTGCTATAGACTGCATGCAAACCCACATCAAAGCACCACCTGGTGAGCGGGGCAGGGTCTACATTAACTGCAAGGCCTTCCCTCCATCAACTGCCAGGTCATGTGCGATGCCCAGGGCATTATAAAGAATGTGTGTGCTGGCATCCCTGGAAACTATCACAACTCCCACATCTGGCATTGCTCACAGCTGTATCAGGCATTTGTAAGGGGGACTTCCCATACGGCCATCTAGTGGGGGATGCTTGCTCTGCACTGGAGCCATTGCTGATGACACCCATCAGAAATGCACACACACCTGAACAAGAATACCATAATGAGGCACGCGCACAAACCAGGATCATTGTTGTAGAGCATGTGTTTGGGATGCTCAAGTCATGGTTCTGCTGCCTTGAGATATCCGGTGAAGCCTTGCAGTACTCTCCAGCTACATGTACACAAATGTTCATAGTATGTGCCATGCTACACAATATGATCTTGTGGAAACAGCTGCAGCAGGAACAGCACGGGACAGGACCACACAGCCCCCCACCATTGCCAAGGCAAGTACAGGCACAGAGGGATTTAGAGGAGGAACATCCTGAGCCTGGCCCTGTAGGCCGAAGGAGGGGTGCACAGTATGCCCAGGCCTTGGCAAAGAGCCAACACATAGCACACACACTGACACTGTAGGAACCCAGGGACTGATACCTCTCTCTGACTCACACAGACAGTAACAGGGATGCCAGACATGACACTACCTGAGCTTTACCATGTACAGGGAGTATGCTATGTGCATCCAACATAGTCAGCCCTCCAGCACCATCCTCAATACTGACCCAGCAACAAGGTAAGTCACTCTTCCTATCAATTACTGAATGGAGTAGTATGTTCTCATACTTGTATGTATGATATGGATGCAAGCATGCAAGGAAATTGGGTGGCTGAATGGGATAGCAGCAGACAGCTATATGGGACAGCAGGAAATTCATGACAAATACTGGTGTCAACATACAAGGCAGCACTACACAAGGTGACATCCCACACTGCAGTACATGTGATGGCCCAAAGAACTGTGGGTGTCAGTAGGTTACACACATGGATGTCAACGAGGGTCACATATCCACCACCAGCCTCACCCAGCAGGACAGGTGTAGAAGGCTACTGGAAACACTAGCTACCCTTAACATCCACTCTTCCACTATATCATGGTTTAGAAACTACTATCAGGTCAGCAACAAGCTTTACCAGTCTCCATTGGTGTCCCTCAAGGATCCATTCTTGGTCCTTTACTCTTCTCCCTATTCACAAAGCAGATATCAGCATCCTCAGTCTCTGCCAAAGTAGTACAATATGCAGATGACACTACCATTATATGTGCTGCCCCAAATATGAATGAACTACAAGCCATAACTCAACAAAACTTCACCTTAGCAGAGACATGGTTCACCAGCACAAAACTCCTTCTTAATCCCAAAAAAAAAAAAAACTAATCATGTTTGGCCCTGGTAGACCACCTCAGCAATGCAATGATCTAACTATAGTCTCCAAAGATAACATCACAATCACTCCAACTACACACACAGAACTGCTAGGGGTAATTATCAACAACAACCTCAGATTTGACCTTCACATAGCCCAAACAATCAAGAAAGTAAACAAAAAACTGGGTCTCCTTTATAGAAGCAAACAATTCATGACCAAGGAGACCAAATCCACAATTGTATGGACCATCTCTTATCTGTCCTACTGTATGCTGCCCCTATAATGACAAATCTTTGCTACTCAGAACTCACCAAAATGGAATCTTGTTACACAAGATTGCCAAGTTCGCTACTGAGGTCTCTCATAGATCCCATCACTGTCTTGCCCTAAAGCAACTCAGCTGGCTTGAGCTGCCCCAACAGCTGATACGTCAGCAACTCTATACAACACACAAACTGTACTACCTGCCCAACAAAATCCCATCACTACAGCAACTAATTCAGCCCTACACAACAACCAGAACCTTAAGATCCAGTAGCCAAAACCTTTTAAACGTCATCAAACATAAAAATGATGCAGGTAAGTCTCTCTTTGCCTGCACCATAGCCAAAGTTTGGAATCAGCTCCCAAATCACATTACTGCTACAAGCTCTCACCTCCAATTTAAAAAGCTCCTCAAAAGCCACTATGCAAACAACTGGCTCTGCTCCAGTGTCTCCCCAGGTTAAACCAACCCACTGCACTGTTGCTGAAATGCATGAATGCATCTGCTGACAATCACCTCTTACTTCCTCTAGCTAAGCAGGTTAGACCTGTCTACCCCAAGCACACAGACTTTTCCGAGTGTACTCCTACTAAAACATCTTCCTTTTCTCTCAGATACCATGCTACTTCTAAACCGTCAAATGACTGGATATACAACGTACATCCACCACTGCTACAAAAAACTTTTGTACTGTTTTTCCCAATACAGTGCTACTCTCAATCTCTCAATGAACTTCATATATACGTACTATCAGAAATGTAAAACTCAGCCAATGATATGCTGAAATGACTGAAACAAACTTGTATATAGTCCCGATGACAAGATGTTAATATCTGATATTGTACTGCTTATAAACCTACTACCAAAACTGTAAAACTCTGCCTACCACATGCTGAAATGAGTCTAAATATGCTTGTATATAGTATTGATAACATGATGTTAATATTTGACTATTGCATGCTGGATTATATTCATAGATGTAATGAAACCCTAACCTGTACTGTACCTGGAGCTTTTCTCCTCGGGCCTCCGCTGAAAACAGACCTGTGTCCAGTCGGATTTTCCCGGTTGACAAAAGTAAAATAAATAAATAAATAATAATAAATGACCATGAAGAAAGGCTGGGCTAAAGTCCCAAAATGATGGCAATGGCGAACAGGCCCCCACCAGACCCACACAGACATACTACAACAGCTCTGGCAGTTGCATTCCAGTTCTGAAGAGTAAGAAGTCTGAAACTGAAATATATGCCATTAAGATCTAACATATGTACTCTACTGATATACCTCCTGTCTGCATGATAGGTCACAATACAATATGAAATGGAAGCCAACAGAGTAACCAAAATACCAGTACAGTCATTTCAAATGTTAAAGTCTGCAGATGTGCACCCCGCCACCCCACAATCCCATGTAGAAATGCAGTAACAGATGGCCTGCAGCACTCTCAAATGGTCTACAGTCCTCTGGCAAAGGCCCATGCCTCACCCATAGTGTCAATGTATGGAATGTCAGGGGGTCCCAACTAACAACCTAACAGTAAACAGAAAACTAATGCAAGGCCATGTTGACAAATGCCAGTAGCATGCCTCCCCATATCCTACTACAAGGGCTGTGGATCGGGCCATAAATCCTACTGGGATAAAGGCCCAACTATAGGGATACCTCTGAGATATTGCTTACACAATGTTAGCTGGAGGAGAGAATAACAGACGGGGGGTGTAGAAGCATGGGTACCATGGAGTGTGTGAAGTCTGAAACTCTAATGTCTGCCCATACTACTCTCTGACTGCAAACCCATGAATGAATAATCACAAAACTGCTTGTAAACCACAATGTGAAGGTAAACTGACCAGATATATGAATCCTGCCTCTGGATAAACTGGGTGTATCTGTACAGCTGAGAGGTATGGCCCCTGTAGGATATGGCCATTCCTTGAAGTTGAGAAAAGCACAAGGAGGGGAACCCCAGCCAGCATATTAACAAGGTGCTGCACCATTTACACAGAACCATTTACACAGAACCAGCAGTCTATTGTCTGTAGCTACCCCTCCACAATGGCAGGTGTTTGCCAGAATGTGTAGTCTATATGCCTCAGTAAAAACTTACTCTTATATAGGAAACACGACAGAGTATGAACTGGTATAGTAAGTATTTTTACTGTATGAACATGTTTTCACCTATATATACCTATAAAGAACTTATTTCCCTTTTTACTTATTATATGCTACTTTAAAGTTGCTATGCTGCTATATAACAATTGTATTCTACACCTTAAGTTAGTACTGTACCTGAAGTTGATAATATTTTTTTGTTTATGTGGAGCTTATCTCCCTGGGCCTCTACTGAGAATGGACATATATTCAGTTAGACTAGCTGGGTCAACAAATGTAAAATAAATAAAATAAATAAATAAAATAAATTGGTCTCAGCTTCATTCATCTCATATCTCCCGGTAAATAACTGAGAGCAAAGAATGTTAAATGTCAGTAGTTAATGACATGATTTCTAGATGAATGTGGGTGAGGCCATTCACACTTATTAAATCTCCTGTACCCCTCCTTCAGCACTGCAGCTGATGTTACCTTCAAAGTTACCCTGGGACAGCTCCCCAGCATGTAAGCTCTGTGTTGCTTGCGATAACTGTGTAATACTATACTGTAGCAAACTAGTTAGGAAGGAGCTCCAGTCCTGATCCTGGCAACTGTGTAAATGTGAGTGTTTGTGTGAGAGAGTGTGTGTATCCTTGTAGAGACCTGGTTTTGTGTTCATTCACACTTACTACACTTCCCTTACCCCTCCTTTAGCACTGCTGCTGATGTCACTCACCTTCAAAGATACCTTTGCACAGCTCTCCAACATAGAAGCTCCATGGCGCTTGCAATGACTGCGTAACAGTATAGTGTAGCAAGCTAGTTAGGTAGGTGTTCCAATCCTGATCCTGGCAATTGTGTGAGAGAGTGTGTGTATCTTTGTAGACACCTGATTTTGTGGTCATTCACACTTACACTTCCCTTACCCCTCGTTTAGCACTGCTGCTGATGTCGCTCACCTTCAAAGATACCTATGCACAGCTCTCCAACATGTAAGCTCCATGGCGCATGCAATAAATGCAGAACAATTTAGTAGTAATAACTACATAGGTATGGGTCTGAATCTCACCCCTGGTAAGTATTTGTGTGTGTACATATGTAGGTCTGTACCTCAAAGATTCTGGCCCCATATACACCCAGTACACATCTCAATGCCTGACTTTAGCAGTCCTGCAGATATAATCCAACTTAGAAGTACTTGTTGTCAACCCTAAACCATGTAAGGTCAGTGGTGCATGTGGTAAATGCGTACCGTAATGGTCTGAAATGATAGATAGTGGTTCGAACCTCACCCCTGGCAAATGTACATGTGTGTAGGCTAAAATATTTTTTTGAATCCGTCACCCACTACATCACCCAATGCCAGTATTTGCAAGGGCTGGTGATGTTCCTCACCTGAGAAGTACCTTGGGAAAACCTCTATCCTGTAAGCTCTGTGGTGTGTGTGATAAATGCTGTACAACACTATAGTATCAATACATAGCTAGGTCGGGGTTTGAAACTCAGTACTGATAAGTGTGTGTGTGTGTGTGTGTGTGTGTGTGTGTGTGTGTGTGTGTGTGTGTGTGTGTGTGTGTGTGTGTGTGTGTGTGTGTGTGTGTGTGTGTGTGTGTGTGTGTGTGTGTGTCATCAGTAACCTGTGTGGGGGGTGGGTGTGATTGCGTATTAGCAGGAACCATTAGGGGGTGGATTTTGCTAAATTATTATGTTGAGGACCTAGTATATGTCACAATGTCCACATTACAAGAACAACAGCTGTCAAACACTGGAGGGGTTGGTGTAGACAATCCACAAAATGTGTCAGTATGGATTAATGGGCAATATAGGTAACCCTTCTATTACTCAGAGACCACTCTCCACCCATGTATCATACACAAATACACTTGGCAAGGCAACGACCACTATATTGGTAGTTCCCCTGCATATTGCCTCACAGTTAGTACCCACGGTGTGATTGCAGCGGACTACATGCCTGTTGACCACAACAGTGCCACTGACATCAGAAAGTACTTTGATGTGTGTTATCCAGCAAGTAAAAGAACATGGAACCCTGTTCCATCCCCTCAATAGCCCAATCAATGTGTACAGTGGCTCTTTTGCCATGTTCCCCATTGGACACCTGCAACAACTGTAGAGTCTGCAAACATACCCCACAAAGGGAATACCATGCCTTATACACATGCCCTGTATGGACAGATGCCACTAACTCCACTGAATACTCGTATCATACTGTCAATATAGGTGCAATCACAACCTCAGTCACATAGCCCGGTCTCACGAAATGCGGTCAGGAATGCTACATCAGAAGATACCAATCTGTCCACACAACATGCCCCAGAGACCTCAACCACACTTCCACACGTCAAAGAACATGCATGTGGGACATGTGCACAACCCAGACACTGTCCAAGTTATGGAATATAGATCACATACATGGGAAGTAGTACACATCACTTCCCACCCACAACAGAAACCTGGATGAGTGGATGGGGAATACAATACCCACCCTGGGGACCTCAGCAGTGACTATACTCCTGACCCACACTGTGGAGACTATTGTCATGCCACCTGATGCCAAGGTATTCCCTTGGGCTAGCCTTGTAGAGCCTTCAGGCCTATTCACCTACTACATGCCTATGAAGCAATGAACCTATGGATCTCAGTACTGGCAAGTGTGTGTGTGTGTGTGTGTGTGTGTGTGTGTGTGTGTGTGTGTGTGTGGGTGGGTGTGTGTGTGTGTGTGTGTGTGTGTGTGTGTGTGTGTGTGTGTGTGTGTGTGTGTGTGTGTGTGTGTGTGTGTGTGTGTGTGTGTGTGTGTGAATAGTAATCCCAGTGTGTCTGGTTGATGAATATCCCCTGTAGCTTTGGTCATTAGCAATCAGAGGTGTATCCAAACCAGAACATGTACCATTCCCGTTCTACAACAGATGTTGTACATCAACATGCACCTATGTACAACCCTCAGCCCTATAATGTGTGAGGCATATGTAATCACTGTGTTACAGACTGAAAAAAAACAGACTGGGAATTACTGTGCACATACTGTACCTGGCCTATGACATGGTGGATGTGTCACCACACTGCCATACCCTGTGGCCTTGCTGCAGGTCCACATCCTGGTGACACACAGATACCTAGAACAGAAATGGGATGCAACATGTGAGGACACATTCAGTCAGCACTTCACTTGTGGGGGTAGAGAGGGGTAAAGCTGGCACTGAATGTGTTGCCAAGCCTGTGGCCAATATCTGTTGTCTCAGGATAGGTATTAGCTTTGTGCAGTAACTCACAGCACTTGTGTTTAATGCTATGGAGGTTGTTGATATAACTATCAAGGCTGTTGTGACTGTCATCAGTGTCTGCTGCATCTCTGCTGCCATAGATGCCTGTTGGGGACTCCATGAGGGATCCAAAGTTGTGTTTGAGGCTAATAAGGGAGTTCAACAATCATGGGACACCACATTTCTCTGCAACAGTGTCCTCCTTCTGATGTACACCTCCGTAATGGTAGGGGACCATCACATTGTCTCCCAGTGTCCGAGTTCTGTTGGCTCTGGCTAGTACCATGCATTCATGAACCTGTTTGTACAGTGCCTATGTGTATGATTCCACAGTCATGCAGCTACATCCCATTGCCATGGGTGCAGTGAAGACATCCACACCTGTTTTCATGGCTGCAAATTCAGGTATGGAGTGTTTTTGCCAGGTGGTTATCTTTGTGGAGGTTGTGGCTGACATACTGAGTTTCATGTTGATTACAGCCTGTGTGAATCTCACCATGTAGGGATTGACATCTGAGGATGTGCAACAGTCCCATGTTTAAGTGGTTAACACAGGTCAAGGTTGTTGCATCCCCTACCAGGGGACAGCATGAGCTGAAATAAAAGTAAATATCCTCTCTCTAAGCACAAAACTATCAGTGAAAAGTGAAAAGCAACAAAAGTAAGAGCACTGACAGTACCACAGCTGGGAAATGTATTACAAAAATAAAGAAAGAATCAATACAAAGTTACAAAGAATAAATCCTTACAAAACAGTGGTAAGCACTTTCAGGGATCTACCCCTTCATTAGACCTGTAACTTTGTTTTGATTCTTTCTTTATTTTTGTAATAAATTTCCCAGCTGTGGTACTGTCAGTGCTATTACTTTTGTTGACAGTATGAGCTGGTCTAGGGCAATGGAAATGATGAATCTCAGAAGTGTTGGGCCACTGTATTGGTGATTGGCTACATTCTCCAGGTGATGGAAGTGTGGACTATCAGAGACAGCAGGGTGTTGAAGAATTTGCATTGACAGTCTAGGGATAAAGATGTGGACCCATAGCAGGCTATGGTCTGGATAGCACCATTACCACAAGGCAGTTGTACCAGACGTATCTCCAGTGCATTATGATGGGATACTAGTATGGAGGTGTTCCTATTCATAATGAATATGGCAACAACACCACCTGTGAAGGTGTGGTGTCATCCATGTTTGGGGGCTAACATCTGTGGAATGTGTCATAGCCTGATACTGCAGGTCTGCTGTCTGCTTCTGTGAACCACCGCTCCATTACAGTAGACATGTGTCCTGCACACCAACAACTGCTATGAGTGACTGCATCCTGACTGTTCAATGTCCACTGTTGAGCAGCATGACCATCAGATTGCATACATGTGTAGCTGTTATGGTGGTAATAACAATAGGAACACTGCCTAATAAGGCACCATAGGGGTGGCAAGACACGTAGCCAGTACCTGGCAACCCAGTGGTGACAGATGTAGGACATCCATGGCAAGTCATTGAGTTCTGGCAATCATGCCATCCCAAGCAGAGAGGTCCTGGATCCCCTGAGAATGACACATAACACATAAGCCAATGTTGCAGTCAACCATCTGTTGATGGTACTGCAGCATCATTCTTGTTGACAGCGGTACACTGCCCAGGGCTACTGTCACACCTGCCTGAACCGCATAATTAGAGAGTTCAACCGTATCTCCTGTCATGTAGTCCATGGAGGTGTGTCCCAATTCATTCACACCCACGTGGATATGAAGTGATACTCGTACTTACTGTGGAGAGACATGACTGGCTGTGTCATGTGTTAGATGCTGGAATGTGACTGATATTTGGCTGTTACCTGCTCCATATTCAACCTAGTGAGTTGGATGTGTGTGCCTGAGTATTGAGTTACCCATGATCTCTGTATTGTCCAAGGTGGTTAGCCTTAGTGGGTTAGGTTGGGGCACACTGTGTAGGTTAAATATGTGTCCCTTGGCATGTGCCATGTCGCAGTGTCTAGGTGGGTGTCCACCTTGCTGGTCTGTGCTGTTTGGGTAGCTCTCCACTGAGTGCCTCTGGGAAGGTAGGTGTGTGGCTTTTCACTGTATGTCATGGTTGTCAAAGTGGGTGTCATGGTGAGCTACGTGTTCCAGATGGTGTGGTGCAGGTGTTGATTTTATCCTCTTGACCTGCTAGTCCATTATTTGCTGGAGAGTGCATATGTCCACATTGGGTGATATATGGGTAACCCTCACAGGTCTGAGTGTTTGGAGTTTAGAGGGGAGGGTTGTCTGTGTACATGCGGCAGTTGCAACAGTGCCTCAGAATGAACATGTGCACCAGGTCAATGGGTGAAAGCACAGATAACTGCCCTTCAAACATGCCAGGAGGAGTGGACATAACTAGTAAGTACTGGGGTGACATCTGTGATGAATGAGTACTGCTGACGACTCACAGGTGTGCCACACTCTGTGATACAATAACCCGGTGAAGTGCCAAGCCATAATGCTAGTTGAAGTGCAAGACAGAAAAAACTAGCATGCTGTACGGGTGGAACAGAAGGCAGACTGTCTGCGACCGGTAATGCTTTACCACAGCTGTGCAGTTAACAGCAACTTTGGCAATGTGAAATTTCAGTAAGATCTGTAGTACGTGCAGTAACTGTGTAACAATATAGTAGACATGCCTAGAAAGGCAGAAAATCTAATCCGAAAGCTGGCAGGTGTGTTTGAATCATGTTCTGTCTGGCTCATACCATTTTTGCCTGTATACTACCCTTTACACTTCCCTTCACTCCAATTTAGTAGTCCTATTGATGTCTTCTACCTCAGAAGTACTTGTGGAAGAGGTGAATATGTGTAACCTCTGTGGTGTGTCTCATAACTGCATAGCGCTATAGTAGGAATACCTAGATAGGCAGAAGGTTTAATCCAAATGCTGGCAAGTGTATGTGTGTGTGAATCATCTACTGTCTGGCTTATACCATTTTTGCCTGTGTACTTCCTTCACTCCAATTTAGTAGACCTGTTGATGTCATCCACCTTAGAAGTACCTGTGGAAGAAGTACCAATGACACATCTGATAACTGCATAGCACTATAGTAGGAATACCTATATAGATAGGAGTTCTCATCCCAATACTGGTGTGTGTGTATGAATCATGTACTGTCTGGCTCATACCATTTTTGACCTGTGTACTACCCTTTGCACTTCCCTTCACTCCAATTTAGTAGACCTGTTGATGTCATCCACCTTAGAAGTACATGTTGAAAAGCTGGAAATGTATAAACTCTGTGGAGTGTCTCATAACTGCCTAGCACTATAGTAGGAATACCTAGATAGGCAGGAGTTCTAATCACAATGCTGGCAACTGTTTGTGTGTGGAAGGATCATATCATGTGTGGTTTATACCATTTTGATGTATATACAATACACGGCTGGTGACCACCTCCTGCTGCCATTACATAGTGTGGTGACAGCATCTGCCTCACATGTAGCAGGTTAAACCATTGTACAGTTCTCTGTACAGATGTGTCTGGAATATCCATATGTTTGAAACCTATACATGGTTGGAAGTAGTCTGTGTGCCTTAACAATGCCCGTGTATGTGATATTATAGCCAAATAGGCCACAGTGAGTATACTGACACATATGGTAGCATGATATATCATACCTAACTGAAACATCATACTGCTAGGACATCTGCCACCCTCACAAGTGGCCTGCCTTGTAGGTGCAATACATGAGTACAGATGCTTGGTTTTACAAGTGAACTGTACCTGTTATGGGTCACATTAAAGGTGGAAGAGGTGTGTACTGTCACATTGTGGTCCTGACTTGTATGTAAGAGGAACATCTTGCATGTTAAAAGGGGTGTGTAAACAATTTAAATCCCCTGTATACCAGTAATGTGTCACGCATGGCCTTACCTTAGGACATTTGTCCAGCACAATTTTCTGGCCTCTGTCCAGATGTCTTGGCACTTACAAGTTGTGAATGTTGAATGCACATCAGAGAGGCCCCAGTGGTGACCACTGTGATGCAATACAGTTAACCCCATCACAAAGCAACATGCACAACAAACAATATAGCTATTGCATAAAGCAATATAGTGATTACTGATGGTTGTGTGCATGGTAAATTACATGTGCTTCACATGCCTGGGGTATTGCCAGGCAGCAACAGAACAATGTAATACCCACCAGTTTCTAGCTGCTGTCCCATATGCAGACCAGAGGATGTAAGTAGTTGTGAGAGGGAGTTATTGTCAGCAGACACACATGTAGCATTGGTATAGGATGGATGCAGCATGTCTGCACATCTACAGTACAAACTGCAATAATACACAATGTCCTTGTCCTCACCATGGGGCGGTGGGTGGGTGGGGTGGCATGGTGTGCAGTTAGCAAGGTTCAAAAGTTCGAAAAGGGCTCCGCCTTCTGCCTGCTGTTCTCTGTGCAGAGTCTGTCTGTGGTGGGGTGGTGGTCCTCTGTGCTTCCTCCGCTCTCTCCCCTCCCACATCCAAAGACATGCTGGGACTGGATTGCTGGCTGGCCCTGTGTGTGTGTGTGTGTGTGTGTGGTCTGTGGAAGGTTTGTGGGCGGGCGGCAACTCAACACACCAAACTCCACTGCCTGCCATCAATGGACAACAAGGTGATCGTGTGGCCTACTAACCGGGAAAAGCCGAAAGAAGAAGAAGAAGAAGAAGTCCTTGTCCTCACCATAAATGTGCACTCCTGTGCATTAGGAAACCCCATCCACAACTGCAATCTAACCTGACACATGCATGTAGATGCAATACAGATACAATTATGTCTGATACATTAGTGTACTAATCCCCACTGAGCCCTTACCTGCACGCTCCTCATCCAGTGTGTGCATGCAACCCACCTCCACAATGCTTCCCTCAGCATCATGGCTTGTGCATTCAGCGTGTGCCCCAAGTGTGGTGAGGAGCTCCTCGGTGTGTGACAGTGGGGGCTGGATGGCTGGGCCCCTACCTGTGTCTAGCCAGTCCCTTGCTACAGCAGCAGCCTATTGACAGGCATGGCATTTGAGGTAGGTGGCCCAATGCTGCACATACACATAAGATCTGCTGTGCAGGCCGGCATCATTTACCCTGTGGACCACACTGTTTCACAGGGCAATCCTCTCCCACACATCTTCTAATCTCCATCCACATGACAGGGCATAATGTCTTGTCACATATTGGGTGATGATGTCTGTTTCCCCATCAGAGAATGCTGGTAGGTGAGCACTCTGCATGTTACCTGGAATACATAAACAGGAAATGGTCACAGGACCTCATAGGATTGCCAAAATGCACATCAACAGTGGATAATACTTGCAAATAATCCAGACTACACCAGAAACCTCCAAGCTATCATGGCAATAGCAGCTTGCATTACACATCTGTCCCTGAGCTATCTTATTCCCCCAATGTTGGACACTTGATTGGATAATCTTCTATCCTCCATTAATTTCTGTGTAGAGGGTTGACAGTGGACATCCATGTGGATGGTGTGTATATAGTGGAAGGTCTGTGTTTGACTGTGGTGTGTGATGGAGCTCTGAGCACATGCCTGAGTTCATGTAGAAGGCAGACACTGATGTTATTATGCCTCATGGAGATATACTGTTATTGCCATCAGTAGACAATACGTACATGCTCACCATTGCTGTGGGGAGGAGTGTGGTTGATCTGCATATCTCTATGTATGACTGGGGTGAACAGGGTGTGCAATGTTCCCACCTAACCTGTGTTATGCAGGTTGCCTGTATTCATGGCATGTGTGTATGAGGTGTTCTTTACCCCCAGTACAGGGGGAATTGTGTTGTTTCATCTGAGATGTACAACATATGTGGAGACATGGTTGCAATTGTCCTTGGTGGTGTGGATATGTCTGATTCATAGCCATAGTCAGCCTTAAATGATGTCCCCTGTGAACTTACCTGCCTTATCAGATATAGGTAGGCTTGCTTCAAAGTTGTTGCCTACACCTATGTGTCCCTGTGCAGCCAATATAGCAACCTATTATGTGGTTTGTGTATTGCTGCTGTCCATCAAAGAGGATTATTCTACCTTGGTGGAGGCTGGATATACAGGTCAGGCACTTCTGTGTCCATATAGCTACAGTGGATATAAAGGGTACACACCCCTGATACACTGCCTGGTATCTCTGCAATTGGAGCATGACACCACAATAACTCATTTCATAACAATTCCCACCTGTAAGTGTGACCTATAGCCTGTACAATTCAATTGAAAACATAATCTGACTGTGAAAACATATAGAAATAATACTCAGTACAATAAGAAAGTTGAATGAGTGTGCACACTCTTAAACATGTGTATGCACCTCTTGAGATGGTTACAGCATTCATCTGTCTTGGTCTGGAATCTAACATCATGGCACATTTTCACTTGGCAATAGTTGCTCACCTTCCTAGAAACACCTTTTTATTGTATTGCAATGGAATTTGACAGGTTAGGGGGCACATTCAAGATGAGAAACATTATGAAATGATCTTTTGTGGTCTGAATGTCATACAAAACACAAACCTGGCATTCCAACAGGGGTGTGTGCACTTGTGATATACACTGAATATAGGTGTTGATATACCTGGTAGTGGTAGGCATGGACAGAGGATCATAACACAGGTGGACACTTCTTTGAGTAATACCTGATAATCATACCTACTCCAGTACCCACATCAATGTCAGGGCAATGCAACCACCAATAGCCGTACACATATATGTCTGTTGTATGCACTGACACTGATATAACACACATGTGCAACATGCACAACCTATTTACTTGACTGCTTGAAACCCATGTGATTAGTTTTGTGCCTTCTAGATGAACATGTGCATACATACATGTGTTCAGGGGATGCCTGGTATAGATTTCTGTTAAATGCAAGTATGGCACACTGTATTTGCAATCTTGCTGCTCAATCATACTTCTCAACCTGCTACAGCAGTACGTCTGGACAATAGCACACATAAATGGGTGTCAAAAGGGACATGAGTATTGATACTGCATTAATATAGCTACACCATACATTAGTACATTGATTGCACAGTAGTGTTTGACATCACTATGATAACCTGGAAGATGTCAAACAGTCATAAGTAGGCTATTACGTTACAATGCCATTGCTGGGGGGCAGAGTCTGAATGGCTAACTGAGAGCAGGTAAACTTCAGAGCTCCATAAAACTACTAGAATATACAGGACATTTTTATTTTTTTTAACAAAATTATCATAAACATATAGGTTCATAGGTTCATAGGGTGGTACTAGGCTGCCCTAGGGCCTATACAAGCCTAGCCATAACAATTCCCGGGATATTTCTTCCCACAATATTTACTTCCCTGGACCCCTGTCTCGCAGGGTGACTGACATGATCCAGGGGGTGAATTTCCTATCTCCCTTCCAATCATCAAGGTTCCTTTTGAAGAGGGCCAAAGAGGTGCACTGCTTGACATGTATGGGGAGTCTATTCCAGAGTATGGGGAGTCTCTGGGTCAGGAACCTATCCCTCCAGCATGTTTTGTTCATTGTGATGAGAAGGATTAGATCCCTGGAGCATGTGGCTCTGAGGGATTGGGATTTCTTTAAGTGGAGCATGCCCAACAGCTCAGGGTTTGACATGGCCTTGTATGTTAAGCAGAGATCGTCTCTGAGTAGACGATATGCCACAGAGTATAGTTGGAATTTATTTAGATGGTCAGCATATGGCATCTGCTTTAGGGCTGTGATTCTTTTAGTGAGGTATTTCTCTGGCCTTTCCAGCTGTTGCAGATGTCTTGTGAGGTACATACCAAATGGGGCATTATACTCTATAATGGGTCTAATGAGGGATGAGTACAGTGGGACAATGACCTCCTTTTTTCTAGATAAAAAGCCCTTAGTAATGAGGTGTGCCACATAGAAGGATGCCCAACAGCTCAGGATTTGACATGGCCTTGTATGTTAAGCAGAGATTGTCTCTGAGTAGACGATATGCCACAGAGTATAGTTGGAATTTATTTAGATGGTCAGCATATGGCATCTGCTTTAGGGCTGTGATTCTTTTAGTGAGGTATTTCTCTGGTCTTTACAGCTGTTGCAGATGTCTTGTGAGGTACATACCAAATGGGGCATTATACTCTATAATGGGTCTAATGAGGGATGAGTACAGTGGGACAATGACCTCTTTTTTTCTGGATGAAAAGCCCTTAGTGATGAGGTGTGCCACATAGAAGGATTTCCTGACTGTTGTGGCAATGTGGTTATCGAAAGTGAGACCACTGTCCACCTGTGTCCCTAAGTCTCTCATCACACTTTTGATGTTTAATGTACTGTCACCTATGTGGTAATTCATGGGAACATGTTTTTTTCCAAAGGTGATAACTATACATTTCTTGGCATTAAGCTTGAGCCCATGGCTCTGGCACCAGGCATCTGTTTCTGTAAGACCCTTTTGGAGAATATCCACATCATTTGGGGATTCAATAATGGCTCACAGTTTGCAGTCATCTGCAAAGTTTGTTAGCCAGAGTCCCTTAGTGTTGGCCTGTACTTCAGAGAAGTAGATGCCAAACAAGAGTGGTCCCAGGACTGAACGCTGAAGTACTCCACTTGTCAATTGTCTGGAGCTGGATTTGGAGTTGGCTACTTTTACAGTCTGGGTTCTGTCAGAAAGCTAGTTGGCAACCCATCGAGTGACGTAGGGATTTATGGCCAGCTTAGTAAGTTTATCTATGATTCCAGAGTGGGGGATGGTGTCAAAGGCCTTGGTGAGGTCCAGATAGGCTGTGTGGACCACCTCACCCTCATCCACAGCTCTGGAGACTGATTCAGAGAAGTCAATCAGGTTCAGAAGACAATATCGGCCCTTCACAAACACAAACTAGGTGGGGTCCAGTGTCTGAAGGTTGCCAATGTCTTTGCTTATAAGTTCCATGATAATGCGTTCCATGCCCTTGCAGATCAGGCTCATCAGACTGATGGGACGGTAGTTCCGGGGATCCAAGGTGGATCCCCCCTTGTGGAGTGGGATAACTGTAGCTGTGTGCCACTCAGTGGGCACAAAGCCTGAGGTGAGTCTATGATTAAACATGATACTTGGGTGAGGTGCCAGTTCATTTTGTAGTTCATGTAGTACACAGCCTGGGATGTCATCTAATCCCATGGATGCTGTATTCTTAGCTTTTGAGAGTGCAGTTTCTACCTGTAAGGCCGAGATTACCAGAATTTGGCAATCTTTTGGTATTGAGATGTGCCCTTTAGGGGATGAGAGGGGGGTGAAGTTGGCACAAAATTGATATTCCAGGATATTGGCAATATCCTTGGGATCAGTATATTTAATGCCATTCTGTTGTAGTTCAGAGCAGATCTGAGCATTGCCATTTAGATTCTTGACATAACTATAGAATGTCTTGGGGTTGTCTTTGGAATCATTGGCAATTTTATTTTTGTAACTAGCTTTTGAGAATTTTATGAGGGATCTCAGCTTCTTACTGAGGCTGGTGAGGGAGTTTTTTGCATCCTGGGATTTTCCTCTTTTCTGCAACAGTTTCTTCCTTCTGTTGTATAGTTTGTTTATAGCAGGGGACCACCAGATTGGCTTCCTTTTTTTGGAGGAGAGCACCTTGGTTCTATTTGGGATGGCACGATTCATGCACGAGTGGATGTGCTCATACAATGTGTAGGATTCTGCAGTCGAACTTTCAGATCCCATCTGCATGGGTGTCATGAAGTTTTTCACTTCTGACTTAGCATGAAGTTGGCTTTGGAGAAGTTTTTTAAGGAGGTTTCCTTACTGGGGGGTGGGGGTGGGATGTGGATGTCAAGAATGATTTGCTTATGGTCAGACCTGACCAATGAGGGGGTGACCACTGGTGTGGAGCATCTATCTCCCATGTTGGTAATGACCAGGTCCAGGATAATGGAGCCACTCGTGGGACAATGGATTAGTTGATCCAGGATCTTGGAATTTATGAATTCCAAGAACTGTTGGGAAAAAGATTGGTACCCGAGTAGTTTTCCCAGTTAATGTCAGGGTAGTTGAAATCACCCAGTATTAGGGTGTTTGGTTGTATCTTAATATTTTCCAGTATGTTTAGAAAGGTGTAGTGAGAATCTTGGGGCATGGTGGGGGATCTGTAGCAAGCTACAATTTGGATTGCAGTCTTACCTAATGTTAGTTGCACCTGGAGAATTTCAGATGCATTGTGTTGGGCAACTAGCCTGGAGGTGTAAATATCCTTGGTGAATATGGACACTCCTCCACCTTTAGTGTTTCGGTCTTGGTTTTGTGGCCGAAAAGTGTGGTAAGAGTTGGAGCCTGGTATTGCAGGGGTGCTCTCTGGAGCCTTGAACCAGGTCTCAGTTACTGCACAGATATCGATGTTCTCCATTTTTAGGAGTGCCTCGAGAGAGTGCATTTTGAGGTTTAGACTTCTAGCATTGAGTAGCATTTCCTTCAGATTTTGCATGCTTGTATCTGTTATGGTGGTGGTTTTGTCCTTTGAACCTTGCCTAAAAAAGGCACTATAGCGGTGGCAAGAGCTTTAGCCAGTAACCTGAATCTCAGGGGTGACAGGTGTAGACCATCTCTAGCAAAGCATTGTGGTTTGTCGATCAAGTCTTCCCAGGCAAACAGATACTGGATCCCCTTTGAATGACACCAGAAGCTTAGCCAATTGTTGAAGTCAATCATTTTGTCCTTATACTGTGGTATCATTCTGGGCACAGGCAGGATGCTACTCAGGGCTAGGGTCATACCTGTCTGGGCCACATGATCCGAGAGCTCTTTCATGTCTCTTTTCATGTAGTCCAGGGAGGTACGTCTCAAGTCATTCACTCCAGCATGGACAATGACAGAGTCATATTTGTACTTGTTGTGGAGTGACTTGAGTGTATGTGTTATGTGGTGGATCTTGGCACCCAACAGGCAGCTGACTGTAATTTTCTCTTTGTTCAGCCTGGTGAGTGGGACATCAGTGTGCCTGACTATAGCGTAACCTATGACTAAAGTGTTGAGTACATTGTCTTGCCTTAGGGGCTGTTGTTGGGTGGCACACTGGTGTTGTGAGCTATGTGTCACTTTGGTTGTGACTGGTGTAGGTTTGCGTTTCAGCTTCGGAGGTCATTGTTGCTTGCGCAGGTTAACGTTAAGGGCCTCCGCATATGTGGGTTTAGTATTGCTATGTGTGGGTGTTGATGGTGTGGGTTTTGAAGGGCTATGAGTTGCTTGAGGTGTAGTGCAGCTGTTATTCTTCTCCTCTTGACTGTCTAGCACAATCTTGGCCGGAGAGAGCTTTGCTTCCAGTTTGGCTATGTAAGTGCACCTCTCGCAGGTTGTAGTGTTGGGTGGTAGGAGGAGAGGGTTGTCTGTGTATATGATGCAGTTGCTGCATTGCCCCAGTATGCCCAGATTCACCAGGTGGACAGGAGAAATCACCGGAAGCTGACCCTTGGACATGCCTGTTTAGGTGCTTTTTTTGTAAAGTATAAGAGCTGTTTTCACTTACCTTTGCAAGGTACTTTACAATTATAGGCTGTTTAGTGCCTACGATTAATTTCTCCTTATTGTCGAGTGCTTGTATCAGTTTCAGGCTTCCTAGTGCTTTCCAGCAGGTTCTAGATTAAGTGCTAGTCACAGGGGTTCAGATTTTAGTGTTACTATTGAGAAACCAGCTAGTTCTAAGGAAAATATTGAAGAGCAGACTTTCTGGCACCTGGAATAGTTTAACTGTAGCCTCGCAGTGCTGCACGATGCAAAAAATGTGCAAACACACGTGTTTTTAAGCCAGAAAGTTGAAAGGGATAGAACCATACCTCTCAACCTGGAAATATCAAAAATCTGGACAAGGCTCATGAAAAATAGGTACAAATCTGTACGCTGATTAACATCTAATTTGCATACATAATTATGTAACCCCACCCACTCCAATGGAATTGTGGGATACCAGCTTTCAAACACAAACTGAAGAACAAAGAACCAAAATATGGCACCAGAGTCCCCTGCAGCCATTCCAATGTCCCATTACCTGGCTATTTCGTCCCATCTTCCATAAACACTAATGTGTGCATACTGATTTACTTCTACAATTATTATTTGGATTTTATTTTTATGTTTTGCAGCACAACAATGCACAAACACTAACAGGCATCTGCTAAACAACGCAATACATCTCACCATGAAAATAGACTTGGCATTAAAACTTCTCTGCCCTTGAAACTCACATTCATTGAAACAACATTGAAACCCACACCACATCAAAAGAAAATGCATTCTGGCCAGTGGTGGATAAAGATTACCTTTGGGCTGTTTTCACATCATTGGCCCCTTGCACACAAAATAAGAAACATACATCTGTTCTTTTCTTTGATACACCTTCCTGACTTTAAGTTATATTCCTTGTATAATACAGCACATTTGTTAGACAGAGAATTTTAAATTTATTGTTTGAACATTTTTCCAGTAGGCTGTACTGTAGGCAATGAAACAAAATGCATGAACCAATAATGACAAAACTACCCAAGTCAGAACATTTCTGTCATAAAAGTCTACTTTCACAGTAATGATTTTGCTGACAATTTTACACTGCGTGGTACATATACCAACATACAGAATCATGCATTTGCAACAAACATGTGCCCATTAAACTGAGTAACCACATACATAAAATGGCAATATAAGAAATTAATATTTAAACTTGTCTTTCACTATGAAATATTCTTGCAGTCATTAAATGTATGGAATGCATGCACTGTATGGGATATTAAGCTCATTCAAGCAGCTCAGATTCATATTTATAATTTGTGTGGCTTTGTCTACTCCATAATTCATTAAAATGCCTGACTCCATATTCTCCAGTATATTCACATATATACTCAAATGCATATGGTGAAATGTACTAGTTCTGATGTTTTATATATATATATATATATATATATATATATATATATATAGAGAGAGAGAGAGAGAGAGAGAAATGTATCTGAACCAAATATGAATGCTAACGTCTCTTTAAAAGATTAGCCATGGTGCTGAAACTGTTCTGCTAAGTGATAAGCATGAGTTTCCTTCATTTCTGAGGAGAGTTCCTAATAACAGTTTAACGTCAATTAGTCTTGCTCACTTACTTTCCTACTTTGGATGGACTTGGGTTGGAATTGTTAAGTGATGAATTTGGAGAGACAGGCAGCCACAGGTTGGCCAAGGAGATCATTACAAATGAAGGCTGCACTGACTTCCATCATAAGAAGATCCCTGAAAGTGATTATGGGCCTAAAATTCTACAGATTGAGGTCATTAAAAAGTCGTCTGCAAATGTTGTTGTGATCTATATTACTGAATGGGTAGCCATTCCATTCATTGATGCAATTTCAGTATATAACATCAGTGGGAAAGTATGGATCTTTACTTTAGATTGTGCTGCATCACAGGAATATTCAAAACACGAGATGTGGGTAACATTAAATGGGACATTAAGGTTCTCCCACAATGCAAGTGCCCTATCTGGGTTCAAAGAATATCTTCAAGGTCTCCAAGTATCATTCTTTGCTCATGACACATTTAACTCTTTCTGGGAGAAAGCATTTGGGTGTGTGTGGCAAGGTGACAACAGCAATCGTAGTGAAATAAATACTAAAATGGACAGTGGGATGCCACTCTGTAAAGGTGATAAGAATGCATCTGATTTAAGTGGCTCACTTTTTGATATACTGAACTACAGACATGCCTACAAAGCTTATAATGCAGTGTTTTCCCTTGTGCATGCCCTGCAGAATATGTTGTCCAACAAACAGCAACAGGCAAATGTATCAAATATAGATATTTTGGATGTTCAACCATGGCAGGTACATCGTTCCTGTTTGCAGATAATTTACTTTGTCAGAAATCTGCTTGTTTGTCATCTTGTTTCTCTGTATACATTATATAACATTATACACACACACACACACACACACACACACACACACACACACACACACACACACACACACACACACACACAAATTTACAACACAAAACCAATGAAAAAAGATAGGGGGTGATTCAGATATACCATATTGAGGACAAGTGGGGGAAATGAAAGTATCATAAGAAGCAAAGGTGGAAGCTAGAACGAAAAACCACCGTGATACTTTTGAATAAATTCGACTGCACAAAAAAAGTCGGCCCTGAGCTATACTGCCTGAACCATAATTATATTGTAATTTGTCAAAGGCATTCAGAGGTGTTTGGGATAACAGCAGAACAAGACAAAGGGACAATTTGTTAAGAAAAGCAGCACTGAGGCTACTAGCATGAGTTGTATAACATTATTATACCACAGATCGTATCCCATCAGTGCGTACAGATCCTCATGCCAACACTGCTTTCAAATTTGCTCTTCACTATTGAAAAATGCATACATAGTAAATGTGCATTAGAACTGCACCCTCTGATACAGATCTCTACCTCAGTCACACCTCAGCACCTGCTTGGACTGCCTTTCCAGAAGAGCTCTGTGTATGCACCTGACCCTCTCTATGTAAATGCAGTTAGTGACTTGCCTCTCCAGACTTTCATACTCACATTCCACTTCCTAGACTTAAGGATGTCTTCCAAAAAGGTAACTGTCTTGAATTTTTTCAAATCAGTTTGCTGATGTTAGTTTTCCATCCACCATACAATTAAATGCACCTCTCAAAGTCCCTCTCTCGTTTTTCCATCCGAAAATGGCAGCATTCGCAAAAGCCAGCAACTCTCTCGGCAGCATATGAAAAGCCAGCCAGCATTTTTCTTTCTCAACAGCAAAGCACAGAAAGTTTCAGAAACTGCCATTAGTGCTGCTATTTAATTCCAGACTGCTCGCAGCCAGACGGAAATTATGACGTGAGCTCCTTAAGCTCAATTCCGATTGGCTGGTAGCGCTGACAGAGCTGACGTCATTGTGTACGTGATGACATCAGCTCCGACAGCGCAAAAATTCAAAAAATAAAAAAAACAAAAGCAAACAAATCGAAAATGAAGGGGTGCCACTCAGGAATCGTGGAACCCCTTCAATTGGACCCCAAAACTCGGTAAAAACCGAGTAATTCGGGACAGTTGGGAGGTATGGATAGAACTCAGCCCAAAAAGGCTAATAAAATTATAATTTCAGAGCTGGAAATCACTCCTCTAGTGTTATATAGACAGTACAATGCTCACCACTCCCACTGGTAAGCAGTAGGACTTCCCTCTACCACAACAAGGTCTGGATAGCTCTGAACACAGAAAATAAAGTCCTGAGACAAGCAAAGCCTGGGATCTGGACTGGTTGAGAAAGGTGGGAAACAAGTAAAAAAATAGTAAAACAGGCTAAACAATGCAATAATACAGTAAATAAACACAGAAAATGCTAACATACTTGAATGTGTAATCCTAAACAGTAAATGCAATTAAAACTCTACAAAATTAGCAATTTAAAACTTTTTAAATGAAGCAAGGCAAGTGCACAACTGAAAAACAATTTAAGAGGCAGTAATATAGCAGAATAAGTAGCTAGTCTAGATATACAGATAAGTCTATATATACAGAAAAGCAGCTAAAACACACAAACAATTCAGATGCAGTGCAACCTAGAGCACTTGAGTTGTATCTGAGTTATAGACAAAAGTCTAATCTATATAAGTGGTAACTTTGGTGGATTTATATAAATATATTTCTGTCAGAAAACTTGGGAGATTTTTCAACCTCTGAAATGAGTAACTCAAGGAATTCTCAACTTGATGCAGCCTTAAAGAAAGAAATGCAACACATATCAAACACCATACAAGGACTGCCTTTGAAGATGGATGATTTTAAAGAAAACATAGAAAACCTTAAAATTAATTGTCAAAAGCAAGCTGATGTTTGTATGGAACTGCTACAACAACATCAAATAAAAATAACTCGTATAGAAACTTCACTAAATGACATTGAAGGAAGACTTAAGGAAGAAGAAACCCAAAAAGAATTCCTGCTTAAGCAAAATACATGGCTTCTTGATAAGGTGGATGACTTAGAAAACAGAGAAAGGAGGTCTGATAGAATCTTCAGGTTACGACAGAATACTGAAGGTGAGGACATTATTTCATCTTTAACATCTTGGATTTTCCTGAACTCTTGGATCTAAAAGAAGGCTTCTCTAGAGAACTGAAAGGGCACATAGAGCTCTAGGAAAACCTGCTTCAACTTCATCCAAACTTCCTTCTAGATCAATAGTAATAACATTTTTGTCATACATGGACACGGAATTAATTCTAAAAACTGACTGGAGAAAATCACATTTAAAATACAATCAGAATCTAATACGATTTGACAATGATTATTCCAGCAGAGTTTTAGAACAAAGGAAAAAAGTTTGGCCATTAATAAAACTACTTAAACAAAAAAACATCAAGGCACAGCTTACTTTTCCTGTCAAAATCAAAATCCTTTACTTAAATTAAATGAAAACCTTCAACAACTTGGAAGAGACATCAACATTTATTAAAAATAACAAGATTGTCTCAATACCTGAGGATATGAATTGGTCATCCACTTCTCTGAACAGAACAAATGAAAAAGAAATTCCTGGGCTGATGCTAAAAAGAAAATATATATGTGTGTGTGTATGTATGTATGTATGTATGTATGTATATGTATATATATATATATATATATATATATATATATATATATATATATATATATATATACATATACATACATATATTATATTATATATATATATATATATGTGTGTGTGTGTGTGTGTATATATATATATATATATATATATATATATATATATATATGTGTGTGTGTGTGTGTGTGTGTGTGTGTGTGTGTGTATAAGCCCATTTTGTTTTGGAAAGTTTATAGATTTAGAAACTGTTCAATTTTAGTGTATACCATCATCCTATTGCTTCTTACATAAGGTCTGAATGGGTAAACTGTTAGTCTGATATGTACATATTTATAAATTATTAAAATGATCATAAAGGGAAAATAGAGACCTTACTACAATACAGATAAAAAAGAAGGGAGGAGGGAAGAAGGAAAAGAGAAAGAAAGAAGATAAAAGAAAAATACAAAAGAGAAGAGAAGGAAAAAGAGGTAGATATGAGGGGAATGAGAAAAGAGAAGGGAGAAAAGGAAGAGGGAAAAAATATTTAAGAACAATCTCCATAGAATACTATACGTTATGGAGCTCAGATACTTCAGACTGTACAAGTATTGAGGGATAGTCTATCAGATGTAAGTTTATCTGTTTGACTAGGAATGATTTGCATTCCATGTTTAGTGTTGGTATTTGTTCAAGTTAACATTGTTCTAATTATATTATTTGTAGTATTATTAACTTTCTATTTCAAGCCTGACATACTTTTTAACTTATCTAAAGCTACAAATGGAATAAGAAAGATCCCAGTATCTAAAAACCTACAAATTAATATATTGTCATTGTTATCAGTGGGGCACTAGTTAGTAGTAGTAAACATTAGAGAAAAACATTTAGAAGTAACCTGACATGGATTTAACATTATATTTAAACACTAATGGCTTAAATAACCCAAGCAACAGATCTAATTTACTTAAATATTTAAAATTAAATAAAGCACAAGTAATTTTCCTTCAAGAAATGCACTTCAAAACTAATAATAGATATACATGGAATCCTAAAGACTACATGATTTTAGCACAATCCTCTTATAAATCAAAGACCAGAGGTGTAACAATTTTATGGAAAAAAACATTATTAATCCTGAGATTATTTATAAATATATAGATAAATATGGTCTTATAGCTCTCATTGTAGTAAAGTTTAACAACAGAATATGGACTTTAGTAAATCTATATTGTTCCCTGGTATTGGAATAGGAACTGGTAGAAAGCACTTAGATCTGATTGCTAATAACTATAAAGGTAACTTAATAATAGGAGGAGACTTTAAATGCATCTTAGATGCTACTAAAACTACTAATAAGAGACCTTTTCATTTATCATCCACAGCAAAATCTTTAATAAAATGGACAGAATCACTTTATTTACTAGATACATTTGAATGCAAAAAAGTTAATTCATTATTGTTCTCCCATCAATATTATAGATTTAATACTCAAACCAGAATACACAAATTATTTGTTGCTCATGATTTGTTTTCCAAAATCTCTTCTTTCTCAATAATTTCTTGGCCATTTTCAGATCACAATTCTCTGCTCTTGAAATTTCAAACTGAATTCAAACCATTAACTTTTTCTACTAGAATTCCATCATATATTATAAAAATCAAATAATTGAAACCTTGGTTATTATCAGAAATCCAATTATTTTTAGATATCAATTATACTACAGAAATTAGCACTGTTATGATATGAGGTTCACTAAAAGCATACATATTTGGAAAAACTCTTAACTGGTATAAAAATAAAGTCAAATAATGGAATTCAGAATTACAAGAATTACAAACTCAATTTTTACTACTGAAATCTGAAAAAAAACAACCTCTTCAGAAAGTAAAAAGAAAATAGAAGAATCTAATAAAAATTACAATGATATCCTAACACACAAAACTAATTTAGCATTAAAGAGATTAAAGGTAAATTCTTTAGCAACCTTGTCTAAATACTTGTATAATTTATCTACAAGGGTCAAAATACAAGCCAAAGCTAATAATATTATAAAGATTAAACATGAAGGATTGGGCAAGAGAGTATCAGATGTAGGAGATATCCTTGATGCATTCAGACATCATTATACAAAACACTTCAAAAAATGAGGAATCATATAGTGATCAATTGAATCTGGAAGCAATATCTACTAAGCTAAACAAAATTCCCGAAGAACTAAAATTAGATTTGCAGAGACCCATATCATATAAAGAAATTACTGATAAGATAAAATAAAGCAAATCTAATAAAGCACCAGGTATAAATGGTATAGTAGCAGAGGTTTATAAACTTTTTCCTTCATCTGTAATCTCACTTTTTCACAAAACACTATTAGACGTCCAGTCACAAACAAGTCACAAACAATAATACCCCCTTCTTGCAGATATTCTTTAATCACTCCAATTCTAAAAGAAAATAACAATTCCAACTTCTGCTCCTCATATAGACTAATATATTTATTAAATAATGATTTTAAAATATTTATGTCAATTATTGCCAATAGAATTAAAATTCCTCTAACTAAAATAATTAATAATGATCAAACAGGTTTTATTCACAATAGACATACCCATGACAATATCCAAAGGATAATTACACTTATTGATTATTTGAATAGGGAGAAACAGGAAGCACTAATAATTGGATTGGATATAGAGAAAGCTTTCGACTCACTTTCTTGGGAATATCTTTTCAAAGTTCTAGTATTATTTGACTTCCCCCCTTTTTTATTCAGCTCATAAAGAATATATACAAAAATAATTTAGCATATGCTAAACTAGGTCCTTTTATCTCAGAATATATTACTCTTACTAAAGGTACTAAACAAGGTTGCCCATTATCTCCTATTTTGTTTGCATTGGCTATTGAAATCTTTGCAGTTTTAATATGTAACAATCCAAAAATAAGAGGTGCAGACATATATGATCAATATAATTCTAAAATAATGTTATTTCCTGACAATATATTATTTACATTACCTAATTCAAATGAAAAGTTAGAACAGTTAGATTTGTTAATTGGGAAATGTTATACGTTCTCAGGTCTACACTTTAATAAACTAAAATCTGAATTTTTGCTACTAAACAAAAAGAAATAAGTACAAATAAATGAGAACCATATAATAGGGAAACAAGTTCTTACTTTACAATATCTACGTATTGTCTTATGCAAAGATTTGAATGAGTTAATAAGAGCAAATTATAATAACATAATTAATAATATCAAAACCTTGGTGGAAAATGGAATAAAATATTGTTGACCTTTGAGGATAGGTTACAGTTAATAAAACTGGTTCTACTTCCCAAAGTATTATCTGTAACACTAGCCCTTCAATTGTATGCAGAGAGACATCTCCTTAATGAAATAAATACAATTTTATTAAGGTTTTTATGGATCCTTAAAGAAACAGAGTGGCTTATACACATCACATTAGGCCATGGGAACAAGAAGGGCTGAACTTTCCAGATATAGGAAACCTATTTAAAAGCGTCTATATTTAAAATTGTTATAGAATGGATAAACCCTAATTACTCTGCTAACTGGAAAACATTACACACTATTATAGTAATAAATTAATTCAATTAATTAAAAACATCTCAATATTGGATAAAGAAAATAAATGATGGTATTTACTAAGTATTAATATGCAATATAATGTAACCAGTCCAACTAAATCATACTTGATTAATTTTCTTTTTAATGTCTTTAGGAAATTCATCAATGCAAACACGGAATTAAAACTTTGGTTTGATCTTTTAATCCCATTTACTATTACAAAAAACGTATCCTCATAAAATATATAAAGAAATATTTACTTCCTGGGAACATAAGAACTTTATTTGTTGGATACAATGATTCAAAGAACTAAAGGTTGTAGATAAGCTAATGATAAGGACACTTTATGATTTACCATCCCAAGATTGGTTAACTTTACAGAGTGTTTTAATGTACTCTAAAGGATTTATGTAGGGTAATTAGTAACTCTTCCTTTAAAGGTACTCCAAAACTCATAAATTTCTTATATGGAATCATACAGAATAATCTTAATATAAAGAATAACATCTCAAACTTATATAAAGAATTAATAAATATCAAATGACACTTAAATTGAGTTTATGGCAATATATCACTAAAGGGCATTCATTATATCTATCTTCAGAAATTAAATCAACCATCTTACTATCAACAAAGTGCACTTCTAGTTCACAATATTGGAAAATTTTCAATTGGAAATTTTTATATGGAGCATTTTTAACTCCAGATAAAATGGCTAGAATTAGCTCTAATATTTTTATGATTGTGTTAACATTAAACCTTACTGGAAAGCTATTCACAATTTCCTTCACACATTATTTAATGAATCATTAATATTATCTAAAGTTTTAATTATATTGAATGTTAATGAAGGCCCTTATCTGAACAAAACAAACATGTACATATTATAGACAATTTTAGCAATGTTCAGGAAATGTATAACTAAAAGATGGAACTCAAAGTCAGCACCTACCTTGAAAGACTTTTTTTAACTTTATTGAAAAGCTCAGTACTAAAGGAAATCAAAATTAAATAACTAAGAACACATCCAAAGCCATTGGTAAATAACCATTGGAAAAAAGTTTTATCACTAATTGATACTTTGCAACTGCCAACAGACTCATTCTGATAACTGTAAATTGTTTCATTTGTTTACTTTTATGTATCTTTTTTATTATTAATGTCAGGCTGTTTGTAAATATTATAAATAGTTGTTTAAAAATGTTATTATTAATATGTTATGAATGGTTTAACAAAATTATATGGAAATAAAAAAATACGAGTAAAAAAAAAAACAATGCCATTGCTCACAGACCTGCCTGTGGTTTGGCTGACATAACACAGGTATATGTGTATGCGATTACAGATATCAGTCACAAATGTGTGTGAATGTTATTAAGTCAATATATCACATGCACTTCAACACACATGTCTGCAACAGTACTCAATTATGCACATGCCCTCTATAGGTGTCTTAGCTTTACAAGGCAAACATGTGTCATACTCATAATCACAGGTAACGTGGATATGGAAAACATCCCATTAACTGGCCTAGCAGTGGAAAAATCACAACTGTTTGACAGACACCCCTGTGGTTGTCATATATGAGCTGTCCTTTCCCAAATGAGTCAGGCTCCTGAGCTGTGATCCCAACTCACAACTTCTCAGAGCATCACATCTGGACAATGCTTAAAATGATGGGGGGATAAGTAGGGACAGACTTTAAATATTACTGTTACAAGCATAGGAAGTTTGTAGAATGATACATTTAGCATTACAGTGAATATTCTTAAGGATGTGGAGTCTTAAACTCAAGTGTTTGTCATTACCTGATGACATCAATCCTCGGCTATTTGCCAGTAAAGTACAGCTCTCAGGAGGAACAGACAAAAATACATGATCATAAAATGTGGACATTCTGTAAGGATCTGTATAGTTGAGAGGTATGTCTGTGATATCTCCTACTGCAGAGAGGACCACATGCTATGGCCCTAGCAGCTGTTTAGCAGGACAATAATACAGTATGTCTTGTTGGAACTTATATTCCTCCAAAACATATTTCCCATTATTACAGACCAAGTACTACATTCAATTACCTGCTTACATGTTCTACTTACCTTTTTTCTTTCTTCCCTTTTCCACTTTATGTGTCATTTATTTTTCTCTCTCTCCCTGTGCACTACAGGGATAGAGCTGGTTTGAATAGGTGTCAGCATGGCTTTTGTAGGTGATGCTCATGACCAGGTGAGGGCATGTGCACCTATTGGGGTTCCCCACTTGCTAATTGCATGCAGAGCAGCTGTGTAGTTCTTCTAATAGCCAATGTCATGGAAAGACACTCCTATAAATGAATACTTCATGTGGCTGTTGGCCCTTTCCCTTACTTGTGAGGGAGACATCCTGGAGTTGTGTGGGCTACTACCTCTTACAACAAGATGTGTGGAGACAAGCCAACTAAATGATGGGGAAGGTTCAAGACTTAGGAGCAGAATGTGAGTATTGCTGTTATATGTTTGGAATACTGCTAGTTTAACAGGGTTTGTCTGCACATACTACTTCTGTATGGGTTTCAGTCTGACAAAGTTCTATCTCTGCTTTGCTCTTAACTGTAGGGCCATCCACATAATGACCACTGGTTAGCCAGTTATGTATGGACTGCTCCCCAGAAAGGTGTTGCCCTTGACAAATCAGTAGCATAATCTGGTGATTGCATTATGTAGAGGATAACATCCATTTGTTTTTCTGACTTTATATCCCTCAGAAAAAATATGTTACAACAAACCCTGTAACACCAGCAACTTTCTCAGTGTGTAACAGCAATATTTCATGCATGGCTGTGTACATGGGTTTCTGTCCACCAATTATGTAATGCTTTGTCCAGATGTCATACAGTAGTAGGTGGATAGGTATACTGGTCTATCATTAGATAGTGCTGTAATTCCTGCTCAGGGGAATGGCTGGGAAACATGTTGAAGTTTGTACATTCAAGAGGTAGGTGTATAGAGAATGCTCTTAGATGGCCTTGTAACACATTTTATGTGGGGTACAGTAACATGTTTTAAAACTAGGCTGTTAGAACATGTCAGACATATTACTGATAAGAAATATGTCAGTTCTATAGCTGTACATTTGAATAAATTGCATCATGGGCACAGTAGTGGGTCTCAAGGTACTGTTTCTGAAAACATCTATTCTACAGTGTGATGAAACTTTCATAACAGGACAATTATGTACAGACTTCAATGTATTAATATTAACTCTGCTACTTTATCCTGTAGGGGTTTAAATGATGAGTGTAATTGGAGGCTGTGCATTCAATTATGTAATTAGGTGTTAATTGCTTCTTGAGATTAAGGCATGTATTTCTAGTGATGTTTACTCCTTGAAGGCTTTGGCTAAGACATCAGAGTATAATAAACATGTATGAATTACTGGCTGGTTGTATTTTTCTTTGCTATGTTCAGACATTTTATTTTTTTGCTAAGAGATTGTTGCATGTCTGGCCATTGTGTATGGCATATCATGATTTTGTAGCAGTGTACTATTCATTCATTTATTTGGACTGCAGGGGGGGGTCAGATGAGAGTGTCATGGCTGCTTTTGTAAAAAACTGTGCATGCTGTCCCACTTGTGGGTGGTCTACCAGCAGCATATGTTTGTATGGGCATTTTGGGAAATGTATGCACATATGTATATATATATATATATATATATATATATATATATATATATATATATATATATATATATATGGTTTACTATAAAAAAATTTGAAGCAAACTCAGTCGGCCCACATATGGTCGACCAAAATAATTCAAAACTCACATTGTCGAACACCAAGATTGCCGAATCACAAACCAAATTCGACCTATGGACGGGTTTTAACATGGGTCGAGATAGGGGTGAGGATTGTAGTTCGGCAATATCGGCATTCAACATTGCTGAGTTCGACATTCCGATTCTCGACGAAAGTGGAGTCGACCGAGTTCGCTTTGAATTTTTGATAGTAAACCATATATATATATATATATATATATATATATATATATATATATATATATATATATATATATATATATATATATATATATATATATATATATGTATATATATATATATATATATATATATAGAGTTCCTCTTTATAATCTCAAGATACTGAAAGCTTGAATTTCAGTATCTCAAAACTATAAAGTCGAACACCCCACAATCCCGAAACACACAAACACGAAAAACTGAAATCCCGAACATTCACATACCATACACCACACAACACGCACACCATTCAACCCACAACACGCAAACTACACAATCGTACACTACATTTATGCAGGGGCAAGCCCCCCTACACCCCCCCATGTGGGGGTTGTGCACCACACATCCCCTACTTATATATACCAACTCCGAGATCACACTAACAGTTGAAAAATGCATCACTCACACACAGACATTCCACACACACACACACACACACACACACACACACACACACACACACACACACACACACACACACACACACACACACACACATCACACATACAAAAAAAAACCTCCCTACTTTACCCCAAATGCACAACTTACAAAAAAACTCACTTACCTTCACTTCCATAAACCATCCCTGCCAAACACTTCCCGTCCCGTTACTACACTACATAAGCGCGAATTTGAGCTATTCGAATTTGCGCTTATGCACTTTTGAGTTTTTACAGTTTCGCCTTTATGATCCCGAGATACTGAAATTTGAGCTTCCAGTAATTTGGGATTGTAAAGGGGAACTATATATATATATATATATATATATATATATATATATATATATATATATATATATATATATATATATATATATATATATATATATATATATGTATATGTATATATATATATATATATATATATATATATAAAATATGTGTGTGTGTATATTTGCAAATAAATATATATATATATATATATATATATATATATATATATATATATATATATATGAGTCCCCTTTACATTACCGAACCGACACTTCACCGACACGCAGAAGACCGAGACGAAACAACCAACAAGCAAGTTGATCGAAAAGGTGATTTGCCGACAGCCGAAAGACCGACAAGGGTAACGTGTGAGCGCGACTTGGTAAGTGTGCGATAGTGACGGAGTTAGAAGCGGTCAGGTAAGTGTGCGATATTGTGAGATTTTGGGTTAGGGTGTGGGAAAGATGAGTGTGTGGTAGTGTCGGAGTTAGGGTTCGGGTAAGGTAAGTGTGTGATAGTGAAGGACTGTAGTTTAGGGACGTGTTAAGTGAGTTAGGTTTAGAGTGTGGGTAGGGTGAGTGTGCGATAGTGACGGGCTTTATGTTTTAGGGTGGGTTAATTGAGTTAGGGTTAGGGTGCAGGTAGGTTAAGTGTGCGATAGTGACAGTCTTTAGGTGTAGGGGTGGGTTAAGTGAGTTAGGGTTAGGGTGCGGGTAGGGTAACTGTGCGGTAGTGTCGGACCTTAGGGTTAGGGTTTGGGTTAGGGTTAGTGGATATGTCATTGTGTGTCATGTGTAGTTTACATTGTTTGTGTCGGTGTAATTGTGTTCGGTTTTGTGAGTTGTCGGTGTTGTGTGTTTTCGGTTATTTGGGGTCGGTGTTTTGTGTGTCGGTGAAGTTTTGTGTGTCGGTGAAGTGTCGGATCGGTATATATATATATATATATATATATATATATATATATATATATATATATATACCTCAGTAGTCATTGGTAATATATCTATATACTGTTGTACATATATATGGATCTCCCTACCTATCTCACTCTCTCTATATGTATGTTTCTGTTCGGATATACATATATATATATATATATATATATATATATATATATATATATATATATATATATATATATTTATAGTTACCAATCTTTCCTCATTGCACACTTGTCTCTTCCCTATTGTAAACTGGCTGTAAAGAAGGGTATGTTTGAGAAAACATCCCTCAAACGATGCAGCTGAGGTGGTTTACTGGTAAGTTGCATAATCTATGGTGTGCAAGGTCCTCGGTTCTAGTCCTGCTAGCGCTGTTTATTTTGTTGCTAGGCAGAACAAGAATTGTTGGATACAGAGTGGCTAAGGCAGTTTTGAGCAGCTTTGAGTGGGTTTGCATGGGTTTGCCTGACGGTAAGCGGTGCTAACCTACGGTTAAACAAGAAGACGCTTACACCATGTAGGCTTTGCTTACTGATGCACAAATCTGCTTAGCATTTACATTTAAGCAATGGTTACACCTACTAAGCATATCTTAGCCTTGGTAACCAGTGATCACATTCCAGTCTGATAAAATAGCAGGGTAATGACATCTTTAATAAGTGTACTTAATTCTCTGTACATAATATGTTTCTATGTGCTGTCATTACAGTAGCAAAGGGTGTGAGTATACTGTATGGGACACCTGGATATACATGAGTAGTACCACAATCTTTTCTCTTTGGATTTGTTTCATACATGGGTAGTATCCCAAGTTATATGCAGTCACACTTGCATGTTACACCAGCTACAGTGCACTAGTTGACAGAAATAGTTTAACACATATGGTATCATTAAGTTAGTACTTTCAACAGTGCTTTTTTCAAGTAAGAGTAGATTGCAGATTGTAGTACTGGTACCATACACCCCTGCATGCAAAGCTGGACTCTGAGTACTGAGTATCTTGTTCTAGGTGTTTGAGCTGTATGTTTATCTGTATTTCCTATTGGATATTGATCTGATATGTTGATATTAACTGTAGACTACTATGTTCTCTGGACATGTCATTGAGGAATGCTGTCATGCAGTAATGGCATACCTTTCAGTTTCAGATGTGTATCTTTCAATACTTTCTCCCTAATGCATAACCTGTTGGCTATTTACTTTCTGTCTGTCCTCTGTACAGATGTGCATTTGTCAGGTATTGCTATGGCCATATCTCTATGTAGGTGCCTACATTGTATTGTGATGTGGGCCTGGACACTGCTGCTAGTTCCGACATATGGGACATTCCTTAATGTGGGCCTTGCCCTAATTCCTTGCCTGTGTGAGGGACATTACAGAGGTGGTGGCCTACAGATTCACATATAGTGTGTGGCAAAATGTCTCAGGACAGGACATGTGGAGACAGCCAACCAACATGGGGGACAAGTCCCTAGATTTGTGAATAGATTCTATGCCATAAGTGCTGTTATACCCATGGTGGATTGATAGATTGACAGGGTTTGTGTGGACATGCATTTAGTGTGTGACATCACAACTCACAGTGATATGTGTCTGACATACCTCTCCACTGGCATGCTGTCCACAGACTGGCAGCATGTGTGCCTGTCATGTATTGTGTGTTCATCAGACAGTTGGTGCCCTTGATAAATCAGTTGTGGACTCTGAGGAATGCAGTCAGTAAATACTCACAACTATTGGTATTATCAATGTCATATTCCTCATAAAGGATGTTACAACAAACTGCAACTGTCTCAATGTATGACAGCAGTATGTCCAAATTACCCCTGTGTTTGTGCCTCTGTTCCCACCTAGTGATATAGGGTTTGATGCCGAGCTTAGTGAGTGGGGAATGTTATCAAAGGCTTTGGCCAGATCAATGTAGGCTGTATGTGTCTCCTTACCTTCATTCATAGCTCAGGTGACTGATGGCTAGAGGTTGACCAGGTTGAATGAGCAGATATGACATACCCTTCACAAAGGTAAACTATGTAGGATCCTGAGTCTGCAGATTCCTATATCCCTGTTTATTAGGTGCATGATGATGTATTCCATAGCTTTGTATAACAGACTTGTCAGGCAGTTGCAGCGGTATTTCCTAGGGTCTGTCGTTACACCTCATTTGTGTGGAGGGGTTTCTGTAGCAGTGCACAATTCAGTAGGGACAAAGCCTGAGGTGAGGCTGTCCTTGAATAGGGCACACAGGTAAGGTGCCAGGTCACTGTGTAGTTCATGTAGAACACAGCCATGGATATTCTCAGGTCCTATAGAGGCTGTATTCTTGGCCTTGGACAGTGGTGTTGTAATCTGTGCTGCAGTAATACTGGGTGCCTGGCAGTGTACTGGTATTGTGATTGGTCTCTTGGGGGGAGTAAGGGGTACTGTTTGCACTCAAGATACCAGCCAGTATACTAGCATTATTTGTTGGCTCAGTCTGTGAAGTACCATTGTCTAGTAGCTCAGAACAATTCTTGGTATTGCCATGGAGATTCTTTACATAACTGTATGAGGTGTTGTGGTTGTCTTTACTATGTGCTCCAAGTCTGTTCTCACAGCTAACTGTGTAGTATTTGAGGAGGAATCTCAACTATTCATTGAGACTGATAAGGGTTTATTTACTGTCTTGGAATTCACCTTATTCCATATCGGTTCCCTCCTTCTGTTGTACAGGTACTTTATGATAGGGGACACCCAGATCAGCTTCTTTTTCTTGGAGGTGAGGGTCCTGGTTGTATTGGGTAAGGCAGTATCCATGCATTTGTGTATGTGTTCATAGTGCATTGTTGTTTGATTCAGCTGTCATGTAACTAGTTTCCATTTGCATGGCTAACGTGAGGTTAGCCACCTCTGCCTTTATGAAGCCATAGTTAGGTTTGGAAAGGCTTTTCATGGTGGTTACCTGTGCAGTGGGGGTAGGATGGCTGTGGATTTCCAAAGGTGATTACTTTGTGTTCAGATATAACATGTGAGGTGTTGACTATTGATGTAGAGCAACAGTCACCCATGTTAGTAAGGACCAGGACGATGTGATGGGCATGTGCATCAGTACATGAGTAGCTTTCCCACTTAGTGGTGGGGTAGTTGAAGTCAACCAGTATGATGGTGTTAGCTTGGACACTAATATTCTCCAGGGTGTTTATGGACATGGAGTGTGAGTCTTGGGACATATCGCAGGCTACAACCTGAACCACTGTCTTACCCAATGTGAGCTAAGCCTACAGGATCTGTAATGCATAATGTTGGTCTACCACTCTGGAGGTGTGTGCATCCTTTATGAATATGAACATACCTTTGGAGCTTCAGTCCATGTTCTGCAGCCAAATGTTGTGGAATTAATTATAGGCTGGTACTGCAGGGGTGCTTCCTGCTGCCTTTATTCATGCCTCTGTTACAGCACAGTTGTCATTGTTCCTCATTTTAAGGAATACTTCCAGTGAGTGAGTTTCCAGATTTAGAATTCCATTGTACAGCAGCATGACCCTCTGATTGCATGTCTTTGTAGCTGTCATATATTTTTGTATATTTACATATACATATATTTATATATCTATGTATGTATTTATTAACCTTTCTCTATATATGTATGTATGCATATATGTGGATATATATATATATATATATATATATATATATATATATATATATATATATGTGTGTGTGTGTGTGTGTGTGTGTATGCATCTTGTATATATGTGTCCACATATATGCATCTCCATACATATATACATGTATATATAGCCAGACTCCTTTCCCTGCTTTTGGATGACTGTACTAACTGATATTTTTGTGATGTCATCAATATTTTGTAGGACTCAGATGGTGTAATGGTACATAGCTCTGATCATAGTTTACAAGAGCCTGGATCCAGGACTTGGCAGACCTTATTATTTTGTTGCAAGGCAGAGCAGTTCAGCTGTGGAGGAAGGGATAAAGGCAATAATTACAAGAGGTCCCTAGTTTGGGACCTTCACCCCCATTTACACAGCCGTTGGTCAGAGTTGCTGTAGTGAGAGGTTCACAGTGTGGATCTGATGTCCGAATGTACTACACACACACACACACACACACACACACACATATATATATATATATATATATATATATATATATATATATATATATATATATATGGGTCTACCTGACATCATCGACAGCGGAAAACACCGACAAGTGAATCGCGAGCGCCAGAAGATCGACAAGCAGAAGACCGATGCAATGGATGAAAACACCGATGCCGAGGATGCCGACATGGGAAAAGGCTGTGTAAGTATGCGGTAGTGACGGACGTTAGGGTGTGAGTAAGGTAAGTGTGGATATTGACAGTCTGTGGGGATAGGGGTGAGTTAAGTGAGTTAGGGTTAGGGACTGGGTTAGGTAAGTGTGTGGTAGTGATAGTCTTTGGGTTAGGGGCGGGTTAAGTGAGTTAGGGTTAGGGCGCGGGTTAGCTGAGTATGCGATAGTGACGGACCTTAGGGTTAGGGTTTGGGTTAGGGTTGTAGATAGTTGTGTATGTGTGGTTTAGTGTGGGTTTGTAGGGATTTTGGTGTGCTTGTGTTGTGTGTGTAGTTTTTGGACAGGGGATGTGTTTTGTTTGTTGATTGTTGTTATTGTGGTGCGTGCAGTGTATGAGGATTCGTGTTTGTGTACCATCGGTTATTTCGTTGTCGGGCATGTGAGGTTTCGTGTTTTTGCACTGTCGGTTATGTGGTGTCGGTAATTTCGTTGTCGGTGTTCTGGGGTTTCGATTATGTCAGGTAGAACCATATATATATATATATATATATATATATATATATATATATATATATATATATATATATATATCTATTTACACACACACACATATATATATATATATATATATATATATATATATATATAGTGGGAGGGAAGAGAGAAGTCAGTTAACAACTTGTATATCCTTGCAGTACTCACAACTTTAATGATCATTGCTCTAATCATTACTTTACAGGTATTATTACAATATCATATGACCTTGGTTTGGCCAGTGATATGCTTGTACAGAGTGTATAATTCAGCTGTCTTATAGCTACTTTCTACTTCACTTACCTGGAAGACTTGTTGGGGAATGTTTGTTAACACTACCTGACTGTTTCTACACATATTCCCAAAATCCTAGTTAAAATTATGCATACAGCTTACTACCACTCCTGTGATTCAAACTATAACTGTGTCTGCTAAAAATACAATAATATGCATATCATCAGAGTGAGCTATTTAGAAACTGCTGTTTCTTCTATCAGTGTTTTCTGTCTAAGTCTCTCTTGGTTGTACAATCTAGCCTTGTAATTATAACATTCTTTTACAGACATTCTAGACATATTTTTATGTAGCACAGTGTTGGAAACAGTGGTTAACACAACATTACTATTCAGATATCACATCTTGGTGAATGCACCATTTCACGCCATATAATACCAGAGTAAACACAACCAGTCTGGGATTTAGAACTTTATTGGCAGGCAGTTACACTTTTATTTAAATATGACCTGTATGGGACTATTACTGTCATATTGTCTGGTTTATTCAGTAGAAACCATGCACATTTTTTATACTACCAGGTGACATTTTACTCCTTTATATTTATTTAGTATGACTACTACAAGCAGGATTGTTACTCACCAGCCTCCTACTGTCATGGACCTCCTGGTTCACACCCTGATCAGCTGGAGCTGTAATGAAAATAGGGAAACATTTATGCATACCTATCCATCACATACACAGGCTGGACTTTGTTAAACAGTTATTGCTTTGAATACTTTCACACTGCTGGGACATCTCCCCTCTCTCTTGCTTCTTGGACCCACTATTCCAAGAGATCCCTCTTCCTCCATTTCAAGTCAGCATAGTGGTGCCGGACATGCTCACCAGTCCGAGGGATACTAGTGGGACTGGTGAGATCATGGGTGAGACCTTCCCAGGCTTCCACTTTATATTGGGAGCCCTGGTACTGGTCTTGCAGCAGTCTCACATCATGTTTTTTACCTGGTTTACTGCCATGAACTTGGACTCTTGTATGCAGCGCTGTGCCCGAAAGCACATGCCCTCTCCAACATCTGCCATACTATCTACACTGGAGAGCTACGACCAGTTACGAGTTGTATTCCTGCCTGTAGGGTTTAAATACGGCTGATTTCCTATCCTTTGCCGTGATTGGATGGTTTTGAAAATGCTGAGCTTAGCTAAGCTACGGGCAAACCTGCTTAGCTAAGGTTGGCATTGCTTAAAGGGGCAGGATCAGCATTGCTTACCAATGGGCAAATCTAATTAGTTGGGCTACTCATTGCTTAGTATTCATATGTACACAATGCTTATACCTGGCCAGCATAGCTGTGCAATGCTTAGCATTGCTTATGTTTTATTTTATTGGACTACCAACTGTATGGTATTGAGTCATCATTCATTACATAATATAGATGTATTTACCTTCCCTGACATTCTCCAATGTGCTGTAATTACATTTATTCTCGTGTGACTATAATGTAGGAGGCACTTCTGTTTATATCAAACAAAGCTCCTCATTAGCATTCTTCAAGAAAAATTCTGATGAGTGGATGGGAAATATGAAATTCACCCCGGGGATCACTTCTGTGGCTCTGCTCAACAGGGACACAGGAAAATAATTTTCTTGTGTGGCAATAGCCAGGGTAGCTTTTTGGCTAGGCTTATATAGGCCCTAGGGCAAATAGCCTAGTATGTACCTATGAACCTATGAACCTATATGGGGTTTCAATACTTTATTACACTGACACCTCTGATCTGGGCCTAATACACTACTCTGGCTGAGAAAAATAGGTTACTTCCTACATAAATATGCAAATAAATTAAAATTGTAATGTTTACACGTACAAAATGGAAATGGCTTTGGTGAGGCTTTGAACTGTGAATGACTACATGCAAGATGTATGCTCTAACTGCTATACTATTGCATTTATGTTTATGTTGGATGTCTATTGATTTTTAACTTATCCTGCCATTTCAGCTGGGTTAAGCGCAGCTATGCTTAAACTTTACTGCATATGTGAAAAAATATATATTTGTTGTGTTGTTTACTTTGTACCCTTCTGAATATCCATGCTAATGCTGAACCTGTTATTCTATCAACTTAATGGCTTTGTAGGGATGATTGTCCCTTATGTCTTTGTCCAGATTCCTTACTATGACGAGTTGAGAGGTGGGCGCTATGTGGTTCGTACCTGCGTATATTCATGCTTATGCTAAACCTGTTATTCTATCCACTTTCTGGGTTTGTAGGGATGATTGTCTCATATGGCTTTGTCCAGATTTCTTACCTTGATGGGTTGGTGGTGTTACAAACATTCTTGCTCGATTTAAATTGCCCTACAGCAATTCTAGTGTGCATGGGGAGTGTGTTTTGAGAGAACACTGCTCTCAGACACACCCCCTGCACTCGTAAATGGCACTGTGTTTATTTTACAGCACAGCAGCATGCCTTCATGAATATGCATGGCGCACTGCCGTGCTACATGGGAACAGTTCCTTCCCTGCAAGAATAAGTTATTGTTGCATGGAAGTTTGCTGAATCTCAGGGTTAGTCGTTTTACATCTCCATTTACTTTTCAACCTTTTCCATGTATGTAATAATTAAAACACCCTCAAAGTATACTATCCATATTCACTGTAACATATGGTTATTTTTTTTTTTCAAACATGAACGACAAATTGAACTAGCACCTCAAATAAGTGTCATATTTAATTATACCCTCGTCTCAGGCTTCGTGCCCACTGAGTGGTGCACAGCTACAGTTATCCCACTCCACAAAAGGGGATCCACCTTGGATCCCAGGAACTACCGCCCCATCAGTCTGACAAGCCTGATCTGCAAGGCCATGAAACGTATTGTCATGGAACTTATAAACAAAGACATTGGCAACCTTAAAACAATGTACCCCACCCAGGTTGGGTTTGTGAAGGGCCAATCTTGTCTCCTGAACCTGATTGACTTCTTCGAATCAGTCTCCAGAGCTGTGGATGAGGGTAAGGCAGTCCACACAGCTTATCTTGACCTTGCCAAGGCCTTTGACACCACCCCCCCACTCTGGAATCATAGATAAACTTACTACGCTGGGCATTAATCCCTACGTCACTCAATGGGTTGCCAACTGGCTTACTGACAGAACCCACACTGTAAAAGTAGCTGACTCCAAATCCAGCTCCAGACAATTGACAAGTGGAGTATCTCAGGGTTCAGTCCTGGGACCGCTCTTGTTTGGCATGTACTTCTCTGAAGTACAGGCCAACACTAAGGGACTCTGGCTAACAAAGTTTGCAGATGACTGCAAACTGGGAGCCATTACTGAATCCTCAAATTATGTGGATACTCTACAAAAGGGCCTTACAGAAACAGATGCTTGGTGCTAGAGCCATGGGCTCAAGCTCAATGCCAAGAAATGTATAGTTATCCCCTTTGGGAAAAAAAATGTACCTGTGAATTACCACATAGGTGGCAGTACACTAAACACCAAAAGTGTGATAAGAGACTTAAGGACACAGGTGGACAGTGGTCTCACCTTCAACAATCGCATCACCACAACAGTCAGGAAATCCTTCTATGTGGCACACCTCATCACTAAGGGCTTTTCATCCAGAAAAAAGGAGGTCATTGTCCCACTGTACTCATCCCTCATTAGACCCATTATAGAATACAATCCCCCATTTGGTATGTACCTCTCAAGACATCTGCAACAACTGGAAAGGTTGCAGAAATACCTCACTAAAAGAATCACAGCCCTAAAGCAGATGCCCTATGCTGACCATTTAAAAAAACTCCAGCTATACTCTGTTGCATATTGTCTACTCCAAGGCGATCTCTACTTAACATACAAGGCCATGTCAAACCCAGAGCTGTTGGACATGCTACACTTAAAGAAATCCCAATCCCTCAGAGCCACACACTCCAGGGATCTAAACTTTGTCATCACAATAAACAAAACATGCTGGAGGGATAGGTTCCTGACCCAGAGACTCCCCAGACTCTGGAATAGACTGCCCATACATGCCAAGCAGAGCGCCTCTTTGGCCCTTTTCAAAAGGAACCTTCATGATTGGATGGTAGAAAGGAAATTCACCCCAGGGATCATGTCAGTCGCCCTGCTAGACAGGGGTCCAGGGAAGTAAATAGTGTGGGATGAAATAGCCAGGGAATTGTTATGGCTAGGATTGTATAGGCCCTAGGGCCAATAGCCTAGTGCCAACCTATGAACCTATGATCCGATGAACAAATTTTCGTATATTGTACACTGGCACATGCACTGATTCCTATTACCCCCCCAAAAATCTTCCTTTTCTTATCTTATGTCAACCCTATCACAATTCTTGTTTGAACTATGCAGTAATCAAATAATTTGACAACATTACAACATTGAAAGGCTATCTCTGAATATATTTCTTTTCCCTAGGTTCCCCAAGATTTTACTCCCTTTCTTTCTAAAATCATTTATCCTCATTAGTAAGCTTATAGCCTGTAAAACTCTCACCTCTGCATTTAACTTCTTACACTATTATTTACACAGATTTTCTTAATATCATTAATTATGCTATCCACATTCACTAAAATTATCTTTACACTTCTCCATTTCTTTCTTTTTAAATTCTGATGAAATATTTTTGTTTTTGTTTTGTTTTCCTTTTCCTCACTTTAAACCATTCCTTAATAAAATTCCTTTTAAACTGCAAATGGCCTTCCTCACCTTCTGATCATCTCCCTTCAAAGTATCCTATGCATGTATTTCTCCATCTTATACAACAGACTAAATATTCTATTTTATTGAATAATTCTCTTGTTTTTATACACCTGTGTTTCTTGTTGTATATCATCTTAGTTTTCCTAAAACATTCTCACTTATTTCAGTTATAATTTCATCTTATGAATTATTTTGTTTTTCTTCCAGTTAATCAAATCAAACAGGTCATGCCTTTTTACATTTTTTTCTTTCTACTTTACCTGTATTCATGTTGTGTTCTTTTCTCCCCACACTGATTATATCTTACTTTCTTACACTATTTTTTAAATTAAATGCAGTACCACAGCAATAACATGATTTTGATTCACTCAGAACATCCTAAAGTGCCCTTTTCCATTTGAGCATATATCACACTTTGAGGTATACACAATTAGAAAGTTGTGAGAAAGTGATGGTCAAAGGTATAAGCAGATGCAGTTGGGTTTGGTGGTTATGTAGGTGAGAAGGCTGGGAAAAGGAATATGTAGTGAAGTACCCCCGGGGGATATGATTACAGAGTGATGAGAAGACGGGTATCATAAACCACAGGTGTGTAGATATGATGTATAGGCAAATTTGTGGCATGATTAGTTAAAGAAAGACAGAAAGAAATGAACAGTAGAATCTTTCAAGCATTTGGTGCAGTGAAAAAGTGAAATTACTTTCAGTGATAACATATTTCTATTCTTAGATTTACAGTTATAACAACCACAGTTGTGTGACTATTTTCTTTATCTCTGTCTACCTTATGATACTGGTAGCCTTATTTCTATAGTTTGATGTCTATGGTAAGTTGCTTTTATTAGGTGCTTGCTGCTAAATGAAAGATTCTGCTGTCTGATAAAAAAGTAAAATGTCACTGTATTACTGTAATCAGATGATAGTGTTGAAATTCACTGTTGATGTTTCAGTTGATTGCTTGACAAATGGAGGGTCCCAACTGGCTCATCTAGCACTCCAACACTGAAAAACTGCAAGCCAAGACAATCCACTTTAGCATTAAATGCTTTATTGTAGTGGTTTTTCACATAAAATAAATAGGCTTCTTGATAAAAAAACAAATCTAACTTGCTAATTGCTTAAATACAAGCATAAGTCATGTGATGAAATCACATGACTGATCACCAAAAAAAAAATGTCACCAATAAAAAATAAATACCATACAAAATACTAACAATTATTGTTTAAAATTGTTAATAAATAGTTAAAATATTTGTATATAAAATTTGTTAATTAATTAACTTTTATTTTTAACATACATTTAATATTACTCATTTTAAGACCAGGATACTTGTCAGCACCCAGCCTTAATTTATATTCAGTTTCTTAAAGCTCTAATAAAGTTTTGAAATCAACACTCTTCCTAAAATCAAAAGAATGATGTTCTAAATAAAAAAATAAAAATCTAATTTAAAATCTTCACAGCCCTTCATGTGTTTAAATAATGCATTATTTATGTTATTCTCTTTATTGCTTATATCTGTTCTTTTATTATCTTACCCATCTTCCTGGTTATCATCTCAACATAATATGCTGGGTGACTTAAACACCTACCTACCTAAACCACCCCTGAAGAATAACAGTTTTAACAACAACTAATACCATAGGGCCCATCTAAATGTTCAAAATTAATATTTAGTCCATCTAAAATAAACCAGCAAACATCACAGATGCCACATTTGTAAGTACCTTTCTTTCTGAGTGTATAAAACATGTACAACAGTCTTACTCTGTTATAAAAATATTAATACTGCATTTTCCCTATAAGAAAACATATACATAGCTCCCACAATCTGCAGTAATTCTGGATTACCTGAAATAATTTCCAGTTGAAATTTTAAATTTCCCTAATCGCAGAACTATCAATAGTTATGTCTAAGGTAAATGTTGTTGTCATATGATATTTTCTTGTCTGTTACCTACAAATAACAAACCATGTTTAATATAAAAAAATAACAAGGATTCTTTTTGTTAACATCTTCAAATATATTCTCTAAATCATCACAATGATAACCTCTTTCAACATGTAACTCAATAATATATTTCATGTCTTTAAAAAAATATGAGTCCTTTGTACATAATCTTGAGGTTCTGATACATTGGCCTTTGGGTATATTCTTTTTAATATGAGCTAGCTGGTTCTTTTCTAAGAATACTAATCTCAAAACCCTCTAACCCACTATTCATTTCAATACTCACATCCAAGAAGTTCACTTTGACATCAAATTGTCCTAAAGTAAAAATTAAAAATTCACAGGAAGAATTAATTAAACTAATGAAATCTACCAATTCTGTTTTTGTATATTTGAATATGAAAAATTCCCTATTTACAGGTATCCCATAAGATGAAGGGGTAGAGTATGTTAAGAATTAGCTTGCTACATTTACTGAGATGACCAGTTCTAACATCAATCTATACTGTTGTTTATTGGAAATTGCACTGGAAAACAATTTTTTTTGTATTCAATCAACAATATTACAAACAAGTTTGTGGAGTAGTAATGGGGTCTCTGGTTGGGTTGCCCCAGCCTTTGCTAATTTAGTATTAGACTGGTGGGAATATGAATTTTTTACTATATACAAAAGTACAAAAGCAGAATAGTTAGATTTCATTAGCCAGATTAATTCTTGTGAATTTTTAAATTTTTATTTAAATATATCACTCTGATGAACTGATTTTACTTGCCAATTATTTATGTTTATCCATAGGTTACTAGATGTTACATGTAAATATTTTATTTGATGAAATGAATGCTTTTTAGATACACCAGATACATTGTAGGCTAAGGTCATACCAGAATCTAAAATCATCTTCTCCACCAGCCAGCTCCATAAAAAGGACATATATACTAATAAAGATATGAACATATTAATAAAGATTATAATTCTTCTAACTCTGGATACATTTTACTGTAATGCCAAGTTTAGTCTAAGACTCAGAATAACTACAGCTACACCTCCCCTGGGAATATAAATGAAGCAATTTTATTTCCACACTGTCTATCTTTAGGCATCCCTCCCTTAAATTCAGCCATGCACCTTATTACCATTAATATCGACAATCATGGTAAAAACAAAAACAAAACAAATTCACTCTTACATGTCTGGCACCAGAGATGTATAGATGATACCCAAACACCTAGTCTTTGTTGTCCTTCTACATTGATAGAATAATCACAAGAAATAACAGAATACAGAAAAAATCAGATTATATGCTCCTACTGCTCACTGAAAGAACATTACTCATATGTTAATAGAAAAACACAAGAATCACCTCATACTATGCCATGAGAAGTTGAACTGTATCCATATTTATTCATAATTTTTCTTGTTTGAAGAAAATCTAGATTGAATCCTGTCTTACCTAAGTAACCATCAATGAAAGAAATACACTGCAGAAGGTCAATAAAACCCAAAAAGTCAGAAATGTGATAAAACAAATAAACACAGCAATTAGGACTGTGCATAGAGATCCATGTGATATAACAGAAGTAAAGAGGATATATTGCCATGCAGCTAAATTAATAACAGATAAAATTCTACCAAATGAAAACAGGGTAGTAAGGGAAATGAAGGGCCAAAATCGAATATCAACATGGAAGTATCGAACATAGGAAAACTGTAAAGCAATTAAGACAAGAAGTGTCACTGTTAGAAGAGTATAGAAGAGGGAACAGATCAATAAAAATACTCAGGAAAGATAGACTTGATAAAAGCAATGCGCAATATTATAATGGATCAGGATTTATCATGCACTATCGCAAATAATAAACTAAAAATATCAGCACAGACAGAAAAACTTAGAAGATACACATACAAATATAAAGAAAAAAATACACATTAAGTAATTTATTGGTGACCCAAAAAAAAGTTTTATAGAGAATTGGGAAACAAGGTAAAAGGAACCAAAAGACCACCAAAAAATAAGAAATAGATACATTTTGTGAAAGTATTTATAAAGATTCTGTGGAACATATCAAAGATGCTAAATGGATAGAAGAAGTAAATGAAAGAAAAAATAAGAAGCTCAAAGGTATAGGATACAAAACAGGATGAAGTAACTGCCAATGCGATTGAAACAAAGTTAAGAAAAGCCTCTAATTGTATCCAGTACCCAACTTCTAGTTAAAAGTATTAACATCTTTGCACAAAGATTTAGTCAAGAGTAAGAACTATTTATATGCACACCCCGAAGAGACAACAGCCTGGCTAACAACAGGAAAAACAATGTCCCTACTTAAGAGTGAACCTGCAAGCTACCCTAAAAATTATATACCAATAACTGTGGAGCTTTTATCCCCAGGCCTCCACTGAAAAAGAGCTTTTGCTCACATGACTACCCCGGTTAATAAATGTCAAATAAATAAATAACTTGCCTTCCGTCGACATATAAATCATACACTGGAATTGATGCTGAGTTTATAGTCATTTATAGAAGAAAATTCAATTATGGCAATAGAACAAAAGGGCAATAAAAGAAAGTCATATGGAACAAAGGATCATTTCTTGTTAAATAAAATCATGGTGGAGAACTATTAAAAGGGGAAGAATCTAAGTATGGGATGGATTGACTACAAAAAAGCATTTGACAGTATCCCACATTCATGGATAAAAGAGTGCTTAAAAATGTATAAGATACACCCTGCACTGATAAACTACATCACAGTGACCATGAAACAGTCACAAACCACTTTTCAGTTAAGCCATGATAAGGGACAAATTACTATTCCAGGGATAAAAATCCAAAGGTGGATATTCCAGGGTGACTCTCTGTCACCGTTGCTCTTTTGCCTTGCGTTTAACCCGTTAAACTGTTGGCTTAACAGATTAGGTCATGGCTATAATTTGGCTCCCAGAATGCAACAAAGTGTAAAGACTTCTCATATTCTCTATGTTGATGATTTAAAACTGTAGAGCTCATCAGATGAAGAACTGAAAGAACAACTGCAAGTAAGTAGTCAATAGGTTTTCAGATGATATAAGAATGTCATTTTGTTTTGATAAATGTGCAAAAGCAACCTTTAAAGCAAGAAAGCTGCAGCACCAAGAAAACATCAGTTTGAAATAAGAATGTGATATAAAAGAACTTGAGCAAGAGGGAGTATATAAATATTTGGGAATTGATGAAGTATCAACAAGAAAACATGAATAGATGCAAATAAAACTTAGTAAGGGATATTTTAGAAGACTTAAATTAATCCTGAAAACAGTGGTTGCATCTAGGAACAAAATTCAAGCTATAAACCAATTAGCTTTCCCTGTCCTAATTTACAGTCTTGGAGCAACTGATTTGCCCTAAAAGGTGTTGGATAGATTAGACAGGAAAACAAGAAGGATGCTTCATGCTCATCAAATGATTTTAATCATTGTATACCAAGATTAGGGTTGGGAGGGTGGCCTAATGGTTAAGGTGTTTGCCTTACAAACACAACATACAGGGCTTAAATCTTATAGGGGATAATTGGCTAGGCTTTAAATGTCTCGCAAGGGCAGTTAGCCTAGTACTAATCTATGAACCTAAACCTATCTATTATATATTCCCCATTCCAAGGGAAGCATGGGCCTCCTTGAAATTGATTACATGTATAGATCTGCAGTCGTGGGACTGCAGACATATTTGCTGATCTCACAATACCCAAACATAGTGAAAGTTTTGAAACATGACGAGAATAAATCTAAGATGACTTCCCTTCTTAGTCTAGCAAAAGCATATTGGCATCAAGCGAAAATGGAAATCAAACCAGAAGTAGATGAAAATCAGGCAGCAAATGAATGTGCCAAAAAAACAAAAGAAAGAATATAAGGTGAAGGATCAAATGAGAACGCAAGAAATGTGGAAAATGCATAAATATAGTTGTAAGTATAGAAAATTCCTAGAAGAACCAAATGTTGATCAGGATCGAACACAAGAATGGTTATGGATAGGCGAATTCAAACCAAAAGATGAAAGGTTAATATTGGCGGCCCAAGATAATGGGCTATGTACATGTTAGTTTACAAAGTCTATTGAACATGTGGGAGAAACAGATAAATGCAGGTTTTGTAAAACAGAATTAGAAACAGTTGCACACCTTGTTGCTAGTTGTGATATACTAATGTCAGAAGGACTGTATACTGAAAGGCATAATAATGTGGCAAGACTGTTGCAATGCAGATTGTGCAAACATTATGGTATCGAAATGACTGAAAAACACTGGAAACATGAGCCACAAAGTATCACAGAAAATGATAAAGTCTACATCACATGGGATCACCCATTACCAACAGTTCAAAAGATAGATGCGAGAACACCAGATATAGTGGTCCAAGAAAAGAAGACAAAAGTAATATTGATCATTGAAATCACTACACCCACTGACTGCAGTGTCCTGCGTACAGAGAGGCACGAAGTTATAAAATATCAGGATTTGCAGACAGTAACAAGAGCAATTTGGAAGAAAAATATCCAGACAGTTCCAATAGTAGTAGGAGCAACAGGTCTTATAAAAAAGAATTTACAATCATGTTTAGATATGCTATCAATACATGTAACTCCAAACAAATTGCAGAAGGAGTCATTACTGGGCACATTGCAGGTGCTGGGAAGAGCACTTCTGGTTGACATAAAAAATTGAGACAATACTAATTTCATGAACTTTAATTGTACTTTGACTTAGGAATGGGGTCCGTTCCCGTCATGGTATTAGAAACCGAAAAGAGTTGGAGAAATTAAAAAAGTGTATTTTAGGTTCAGATTACAAGAATTATGTACACTTGCCATACCACCCACTTCAGCAGATGGAAGTTCTCACAGCTCATTTCTAGACACATTAATCCAAATCTTACAGTCGAAAACAAAGTTACTGATTGATTGGATGCTATCTAAGCAAAAAACAAAAATTGTAATACATACCCAATGCCTGATATGTCTTAATGGGAACAAGATAGTAGAGAGTCCATTATCCAGACGTCAGTTATCCGAATCACCAATTATCCAAACCCAGCCTTCCAAAGTTTTCAGGTAGGAAAAAGCATAAAGTCTGAATATGTAAATGGTATACATATTAGCTTGTACATGTTTTTTTTTTTTTTTTTTTTTTAATTTATAGCCTTCTTGTGTGTGGAAAATATTCTTTATTTTCCACTGGACGTGCAGAATGGTTGAAAAGTGTATTCCCTGAGTGCAGAAAAAACAAGATTTTAGAAGTTTTTTGTCTGGTTCAGTGTTTGTTTGATTATCTGAACAGTTTGATTATCCAAACTACCCTTGGTCCCAATTAGTTCAGATATCGACTCTCTACTGTATAAACCTCATTGCTCATGCCTTCCTCACATACACTGCACCTCTCTGGTCACTTAAACTTTTATGTCCTAAGAAAATAATTAATACGAGCTCAAAGCATGTTTTGTAAGATAAAAATCCAGCCTCACACACTGATTCATTTACCCTTCTTATTGTCCACTAGCAAGACAAGTACCTCCCTCAAAGAAGAACATGTGGTCAGGAAAGAAAGAGATAAATGGCTCTCTCAACAGTTCAAACAAACATGAAGGAAAAGATAAGACAAACTGCACTGACAGAGCATATACATTGGTTAATTTATTTAATATTTAGTATCTGGTCTGATCCAAGGATCCTTTCCTACCATGACTGGATCATAAGGTACTATATGACAAACTGACGTGACCACATTAAGACAGGAATACCATAGCGAGTGGGATAAAGTGAAAGTGGAGTTTAAAAATAGGGTAGAAATAAAAAAAAGAGATCTGGTAAAGAAATAATAAGAATTATTTAGTGGGACTGACAAAGGCTAAAGTATTGCAAAACAAGGGAAATCTCACAGAGCAAGAGGAGGTGCAAAAGCAGAGTGCTAAAGAGAAAATAAAGAAGTACCTGCATAATATGCATACATTTAGAAAGTTTGCTGTTAAGCAACTATTTTTTGATAATAGCTCCAGAGCAGAAAAACATTTGACACAATAACTTAGGCAATAGAATGTAGAAAGGGCTGTTGCCAAAATTAGGGAACCCATATAACAAGAAAAATAGCCAAACATCCTGTAGGTATATTAGAGATATTTCAGAAATGTTATGAAAATTTGTATAAAGCAGAGCAGTGCTGAAATTAAGGAAAAGGAATAACATTTCAGTGCTATAATGCAAACATATATATAATTAGCTTTACTTTGTCCACCAAAAAATTCAACATAATAACATAATCTAGATTATTCTTCAGCAAAGATGAACCAAAGAATTTTCATGAGTTCACTCTTTGCTCTCTAATAAACTCACAAACGTTATCTTCTTGAAAACCAAGATCGTGATATTTGGTTTATATCTAAAATGACACTTCACTCACTGTCTTAGGGCGTCCAATTATCCATCATTTCAGAAAGCATAAATACAGCACTCACATTGAAATATTTGGTTTTAGGACTGAATGTACACACATATTGATTCATTCAAAGTGGAAGTGGGAAAGTTTTCCGAAGATTACTAATCAGCTTAGACAACATTAATAGATGAGCAATCTTCAAACCATTAAAATCAAAACTTCTATTTTTACCTAGACTCTGTTATATAGAAGGAAAAAGCCTTGACAGCAGCTAAGACAACCCAAGTTTTGTCAGCCAGTTCAGGTGCTAGAAAGGTTAAGTTAGGTATGGGTATAAATGAGTGACAGCTGCTTGTTTGCCCATGCTGGGGGAGGGAGGCAGCTGTACCTGCTACATCAATGACTTCTATTAATGGGTTGAGTAATAGCAGTCATAAGATTGGGGAATGAATTCTACCAGATCTGAAAGGTGTACCCAAATGTGCAAAGGCACGTATGGGTTTCTCTCAAACTAACATTAAGTGATGCCCCTGCCCAACAAGGGGAAAGATTGTTAGATAGGGCCCTGACATTGAACTGATGGTGTCCTGCACAGCATCAACTTTAGTGTGTAATGATAGAACCTACAAGCTCTTGCCCAAATCAAAGAATAAATGGTATACAGAGTTCTTGATGGAATCCAGGAAAGAATGAACTGGCTCTCACCACATGTGGAGAGCAAACTGGTTATCAGCTTTGGAGAGACAGGCTGGAGAATAGCTACTTAGGGGGGCTGAAAAGAAGCTACTGTTTCCAAAGGTTTGTTGCTTCCTAATGTAGAATGCATTATCTTCCTCCTTAACTTTTCCCCTCCAGTATTTACAAACTTCAGACACTTCTAAATTTGTTAATCAGTACTTTGTGGTCCACTTCAAATGCATTACAGCAAAATGTTCGCCAAACTTGGGTTGATAACAATTGCAGAGGCCACTCAACATTTTTGATTGGGAACCTTGCTTCCAGTCTGCTATACAACAGCCATTTTCTTTCTTTTGACAATGCACTCTTCAGACCTTAACTTCAGCCTGCTACACAACATCTATGTTTGTGCCCCTGACATTGCTCTCCTCTAACCTTAACTTCAGCCTGCTAGACAATAACTGCTTTTTACTCTTGACTATGTAGTCCTCAAAGAGTGGTATAGGTTACGAAATCCTTCTCTTTTTCTTTCTCTTTGTTACCATTAAACAAACTTCACTGTTCAAGGAAAGCGTTTAGTGTTATAGGCTTTAGTATCTGGAACAACTTCAGCTAACAATTATGTTCCCTTGAAACACTAACAATACACTCACATGCATTAAAATCTCCTTCTCTTCCTCTTCTCACACTGCTCAATGTTCATGTGGTATCACATGGCATCTCTGCCCATCACTGTCCAAGCCACTACTAGTCTTCTGTCTTTTATTAATGTAGTATTTCTTGATAGGGTAGTAACTCAGGGTTTAGATTTCACATTTACACTTTATGAATTTATTACATCTTGTTTCTTTTTTTAAATACTCAGTGACATGCCATTTTATATTTAATTAGTGAACAGGTTATCAATACCTTTATAAATCATAGCCTTACCTCGGGCTTTGTGCCCACTGAATAGCACACAGCGACGGTTATCCCACTCCACAAAGGGGGAGCCACCATGGACTCTGGGAACTACTGCCCCATTAGCCTGATGAGCCTGGTCTGAAAGGCTATGGAACGTATAATCATGGGACTTATAAACAATGACATTGGTAATCTCCAAACTCTGTACCCCACCCAGTTCGGGTTTGTAAAAGACAGAGCATGTCTCCTAAATCTGATAGACTTCTTTGAAGTGGTCACCAAAGCCGTAGATGAGGGTAAGGTGGTTCACACAGCCTATATAGATCTTGCCAAAGCTTTCAACACCATCCCTCACTCTGGAATTATAGATAAACTCACTAAAGTAGGTTTAAATCCCTATGTCACAAGATGGGTTGCCAAATGGCTCACTGAAAGAACCCACACTGTGAAAGTAGCAGACTCCAAATCCGACTTCAGACCAGTGACAAGTGGAGTACCACAGGGTTCAGTCCTGGGTCCTCTCCTGTTTGGTATTTACTTCTCTGAAGTACAGGCTAACACAGAAGGTCTTTGGCTAATGAAGTTCGCAGATTGCAAACTAGGAGCCATAATCGAAACTTTTAATGATGTGGACATCCTACAAAAGAGCCTGACTGAGACAGATGCCTGGTGTCAAAACCATGGCCTCGAGCTCACTGCCAAAAAGTGCATCATCACCCCTTTTGTTAAAAAGTCTGCACCCATGAACTACCATATAGGGGGTAGTCTACTTAACACCAAAAGTGTGATAAGAGACCTTGGGACACAGGTGGACAGTAGTCTCTCCTTTGATAATCACATCACCAAAGTAGTCAGGAAATCCTTCAGTGGCGCACATCATCACAAAAGGCTTCTCCTCCAGGAAAAAAGAGGTCCTTGTTCCCTCTACTCATCACTCATTATACCCATTATAGAGTACAACGCCCCTTTTGGTATGTACCTTACAAGATATCTACAACAACTGGAAAGGCTGCAGAAATACCTCACAAAGAGGATTACCGGACTCAAACAGATGCTCTAGGCAGACCATCTCAAAAAACTCCAGCTTTACTCCATCACATATAGCCTACTCAGAGGCAATCTCTACCTAACATACAAAGCTATGTCAAACCCAGAGCTGTTGGACATGCTCCACTTAAAGAAATCTCAATCCTTCAGAGCTACACGCTCTAAGAACTTAAACCTTGTCACCACAATAAACAGAACATGCTGGAGGGATAGATTCCTGTCCCAGAAATGTCCCATACTCTGGAACAAACTACCTATCTATATCAAACAAAGCTCCTCATTAGCACTCTTCAAGAAAAATCTTGATTGGATGGGAGAGAGGAAATTCATCCTGGGGATCACTTGTGTGGCTCTGCTCGACAGGGGCACAGGAAAATAATTTTCTTGGGTGGTGAAAGCCAGGGTGCCTTTCTGGCTAGGCTTATATAGGCCCTAGGGTCAATAGCCTTGTACCTACCTATGAACCTATGAAATACTCCGTGACATACTGTTTTATATTTAAGTACTGCACAAGTTTTCAATATTTTTTTAAATACTCAGTGACATACTGTTTTATATTTAATTAATGCACAAGCTATCAATATGTTTTAAATACTCCATGCCATACCGTTTTATATTTAACTAATGCACAGGTTATAAGTACTTTTTTAAATACTCTGTGACATACTGTTTTATATTTATTTAGTGCACAGGCTATCTATATGTTTTAAATACTCTGTGACATACTGTTTTATATTTAATTAGTGCACGGGCTTTCAATATTTTTTAAAATACTCCATGACATACTATTTTTGATTTATTTATTTATTTATTTATTTATTGCCATTTGTTAACCAGGTTGGTCCAGCTGGGCCAGAATCCCGTTTTCAGTGGAGACCTGAGGAGAAAAGCTCCAGTTACATAAAAAATTAAGGATTACATAGGTAACAAAATAGCAAGTAGCAATACCAAGTGACACTCCCAAAACATATCAGTACTAATTTGATCATAATCAAACATATTTAGATTACCCTAAGAAAAAATCACAGTGAAATAAGTAGATGAACTATTTTTGTTATATGTACAAATAAGTTATATACAAGTGATCAGATTTATTGCCTAGGCTTCCTAGGAAGGCATATTTGCTTACAGGAGCTCAGAGTGAAGAAGCATTAGATAAAGGGGAATTAGGTAGGTTCTAAGCAGGGACAAGAATTAGTATTGAGAAGGTAAAGTTTGAGTTCCTTTTTAAAGTGTGCAGGGTGCATGATGGAGCGTATGTGTAGAGGAAGTTTGTTCCAAGTGCGGGCTACTGAGCAGTTGTATAGTAGTTTGCCTATGTTCTTCTTTGGATGATCTACATTCATAACTTGCTAATTAGAGGTGTGGAGGGTTCTAGAAGGGGTGAAGGTAGATAAAAAAGTAGTGAGAGCTGGCCATGAAGAAGGTTTGTATAGAATGGAGTGTATAACTTGAAATTGAGAAAGTAGCAGTAGTTGAAGGAATTTGAGCCATTGTAATGAGTTCAGGGTAAGGCAGTGATGAGAGTTGTAGGGGGAGTTTGTAATGACTCTAGCAATTTTGTGGTAAGTTTGTTGCAGTTTGTTCAAGTTAGTAGCTTGTATATTGGGTAATACTGGGGCTGGATAGAGAAGTGTGGGAAGGAGGAAGGACTGTGCTAGGGAGAGTTTAGCATTTGGAGTAAGAAATATTTTCTTGCGATAAAGCAGGCCAAGTTTCTGGTATGTTATTTTTATTCCTTGCAGTAAGTGTAAGTTGAATTTGAGTTTGTCATCAACAATGATGCCTAACAGTTTTGTGTGTGGTTCAGGTTTTATGATAGTGTTGTTGGAGGATGTTATAGTAAATGTGAATTTATGGTTTGAAAGTGAGCAGGGAAGAAAGAGCAAGAGTTTGGTCTTCTTGGGGTTAAGGATAAGAAGATTGTCAGATAACCATTTCTCTGTGAATATAAAGGAGTTTTGAGTAAGGGTGTGAAGGTCTGTAATGCTACTAGAGATGGAGATGAGTGTAGAGTCATCTGCATATTGTATAAGAGAAGATCGTCTACAAGAAGTAAAGAGTACATTTGTACAGATGTTAAATAGAAGGGGACCCAAGATAGAGCCTTGTGGAACACCAGTTGGAATAGATATATAGGGAAAGCAGGAGGAGAGCCATTTGACAGAGTGCTGCCTACCAGAGAGATAGCTGGAGAACCAGGCAAGGGAGATAGAAGATAGGTTGAAGTTAGATAGCTTAGTGAAGATGATAGAGTGAGAGACTGTATCAAAGGCTTTGGAAAGATCAAGGAAGAGGAAGGATATCATTTGATTGTTATCAAGGGCTTTGGCTATGGTATGAGTGAAAGATAGGATGGCGGTGGATGTGCTGTGGTAGTGACGGAACTCATGCTGAGTGGGAGTGAGAAGGCTGTGTTGGAGGAGATAGTTGAGAAGTTGTGAGTGAAAGCATTTTTTGAGTATCTTAGACAGGGGAGAAAGAATAACAATGGGACAATAGTTAGATGGATCAGTAGAGTTGCTACCCTTATGTAGTGGGATATTAAAAAAGGATTTCCAGATAGCAGGAACTTTAGCTTCTTGTACAGATCTATTAATGAGAATGGATATAGGATAGGCTATAGATTCAGCAGTAAGTTTGAGAAATGTAGGAGGTAGGTTATTGGTAGAGAGAAAACATGGTTTAAGCTTTAGAAGAAGAGATTTAATGTAAAAAGTTGCCACAGGTGTAAATGAGAAGAGATTCTGTTTGTGTGGGTTAATGGAGGTAGTGGTGGTTGCAGTGTTAGTGTTAGAGGGAGTGAGGTATTTGCTGAGTAGGGTAGCAATTTCCAGATGTGATATGTTGAGCTATGGTGAGGGGTTAGAAGGGCTGCCAGGGTAGAGTATTTTGTTAAGAGTAGTCCAGAATTTGTGAGCATTGGATCTGTTGTCTAATTGAGAAGAGTTGTAGTAAGATTTTTTGTCTTTAGTGACTAATTTCTTGACTAGTTTACGTAGTTGTCTGTATTTATGTAGAAGGTGAGTATGCCCAGTTTTAAGCCATGCCTTCCAGGTGCTATCCCTGTTATGCATCGGTGCTCTAGTATCTTTGGAGAGCCATGGAGCATAGTTTGATTTATTTCTAATTTTCCTGGAGGGAGCAAGGGAATTAAGGGTATCTAGGAAAATGCTGGTAAATTTACTGACCACATCATCAAGAGGAATGTGTTTAAGGATGGACCAATCAAAACTAGATAGTATGGAGTTAAATTAGGTGTTATTGAAGTTAGAGAGCTTATGACAGTCTCTATATAGGTGGGGTTTGTGTGCCTGGGAGGTGTGTCTGAGGATAGAGGTGAGAAGGTGATCACTTAAGGAGTCGGGTAGGGTACATGGGCCATGGTAGAGTTGAGGGGAGTTAGTGAGTATCTAGTCAATGGTGGAGCTAGAAGATAAGTCTTTATTGAAATGGGTAGGGGATGTAATCAGTTCATGGAAACCATGTAGCTTGATACTAGATTGAGGAGAATTACCAGTAAGTTTAGACCAGTCTATATTGGCATCACCAAAAATGAGAGTTTTATAGTCTAAGTTGTGGCTAAACCAGGATAGGATATTTTCGAGGGTGGGTATATTATTTCCAGGGGGGGTGTAGATGGACGTGACAGCAAATTTCTTGTGTGGATTTAGATGGCAGTTTAGGATGAGAAGTTCATCAGGATGGAAGTTAGGGATGGGGATAGTGACAGGAGAGAGGTTTAGGCTAGCTGAATAGAGTAGAGTATGGCTACACCACAACAATTTTTGGGGGATCTATCAGCACGATAGATGTTGTAACCAGGTGGCAGTATTTCACTGTTAGTGAGGTGTGACTTGAGCCAAGTTTTGGATAAGGCAAGGATGTTAGGGTTTGTATGGGTTATCCAGGAATGTAGCTCTGAGTGCATGGGCTACTGATACTTTTGACTCTGAGATATTATCTCATCTTTTATGTTATTGAAAATCATTTCTTGAGACAATCCATTTCTAGACTTCAGAAATGCATCATATGGAGGCTTAGATTAAAGAGATTAAGTGTTTTTTCAGATAAAGCCATATTTGATATTAATAGTGAGGCAACCTGGAATATTGTCAGGGCCCATGGATGAGGTGCTCTTAATTTTTCAGAGGGATGAGAGGACTTATTCCATAGTACCAAAAGATATAACTGAGGTTGTGGAATCTTTTAAATAGCTATAACTAGGTGGATTAAAATTTACACTAAATTTGTCAGCTAGGATATCAGATATTTCCTTTGGGTCAGAATGAGCAACATTATTATGAACTAGTCCCAAATATTGTAATGTGTTAGCACTTAACTCCCTAATTTGTAGTTATTTTTGGATTAAGTGGTTCTTTTAAGTTTATACTCATCCTTGCCAACCTTGCCAATCCTAATGGAGCCCTTAAACTCTTGTTTAAGTATGCTGTAAAGCTTGGGTGAATGAAACCTCTTATGAGCATTGAGTAATTACTTTATTTATAGGGGTATTCCACCACAGGGATTTGGTTTTAAATGTCTCCTTATCTTTGGTATGGATAGGGACTACCTTATCAAAAGGTCTTTTTAAATGAGTGCATAAGTCAAACACTGTGGCAATTTTATCAATGGAATCCATCAGATGAGGATTATAGCAGAATTTATTTAAATCATCAATTAACGAAAGACTGCTGCTTTTGAGAGGCCCCTAAACAAAGAGATATTTACAGAGGAAGAACAACCAGTTTTAAAGGAAAAGGTGACTAATGTAGGATCTACTTTAACCAGGGAAAATGATTCAAAAAGTGTCAATATTTGCGAGTACAAAAATCAAGATATCAGGGACCTCTAGTAGGATGGTTAAATATTTGTAAAAGAATGTTAGCACTTAGAATGAGAAAGAAGCACTGGGCATGATGACCATTGCCAGTGTAGCTCAGCCATTTTATTGATTGTTAGTTGAAGTTCCCCAGTAGAAAGGTTTGGGGTTTAATGAGGATTTCATCTAAGGTGTTGTGATAACTATCATACTCAGAAGGGGACATAGATGATGTTCTATAGCTTAATATGAAGTGGTAATTAGTCTTGTTTATTTTGAGTTCAACATCAAATTTGGTGTCATGAAGAGAATGTTGTGATGTCACAATATCCTTGACAAATACAGATATCACAATTGCCAGCAGGTCTGAAGATGTGAGAGGCACGTAAATTGCCAGCAGGTCTGAAGACAAGAAAAGCACTTAAACCCAAGAACAGAGGGAATGTTTTATTTGCTTTGAAACCATGTCTCTGTAACTACAAATATATGAATATATTCAAGTTGCAGGAAAGCCTGGTATTAAATAAAATCTGAATTTAAATTTGAGAATGTGCCCAATTAAGGCTGACAACAAGGGTGTAGAAGAGAAAGGAAGGTATACATTTAGGCTATAGATGGTAAAGAAAGACAGAACAAAAGTCAGCAGCGGTTTATGAGAGTCAGGCAACAATAGACAAAGTTTAACAAAGAAGATGGTTAACAATGATAAAAACTGAATTATAGGCATGCAGGCTACAGGAAAAAAAGCATTAAATAGTGGAAAAGTACCTAGTGTACTAAAAAAGAAAAGGAGACTTAAAGGGTCAAAGTGGAAGAGAAAGCAATACACATCAACTACCTGACAGAGGCAGAGATCACAGCAGGTAGCAAAGGGACAAAGTATGCATTTCAACCTTCTAGATACTTTATAGATTTCTGTCTGAGTTGCAGAATTCTGAACAATGATATGATCCATATAAATGAGTGCATTTCAGCATGCTATGCTTTTGACTGGGGAGCTGCCTTACTTATTTGTAATTATCAGGTCTGCAAGTCTGCATATTTTCTTTCTTGCACTTTCTGCCATGTTTTTTCAGTAAGTGTCTCTCTCAACAGAAAAGCTAGAGACAGTTCAATAAAATATTACTCTACTAGTTTACACGTGTACTGCTTCCATGATATCTGTACCTTTAAATATATATTGAGTATTGCTTGCCCTAATAAAAATGCTTTTTATATTACTATGTACATATATATCATACTTGCTTTTGAACTGTATTGTCTTTGAATATTATTTAATTGCTTGAGTGTGTCACATATAATAACCTCTTTTTATATGTATGCTTCTCTGGTACTGTTTATGTAACCTGGGCTGAGCGTACAGTTGGTCATTCACGATAACTGCCCTATCCGGGTAAACAAATACAAATAAATAAAATTAAATTGTACAAACACTTTGCAAATGGGTAATCAGGGGAATTAATTTAGGTGTACATTCAGCCTAAATGGTGAACATAAAATGCCACTGGGTCAGACTTCCTCTTAACTTTTAATATTACTATGGTCTGGAGACATATCTGTCAAACTCTTAACCCTAGAAATCTGGACAACGCCAAAAATAATGGCATGGTAAAGGACTAAAATCAAGGACAAAATTTAAATATTGCTCATATAAGCTTAAAAAATTATTGAATAACATTTTGCATCAGCATGCATTTTCTGAAAGATGTCTGAAACTCAAATCACTGTGGTTATTTTATGACTTAAATCGTAAATAATTTGCCAGAAAACTACAGATTTCATGAGGAACAGATAAAAAAATATGAGTCAAAAATCTGGATATTCTGTGAAATTCTGTACATTTGAGAGGTAGTATCTTCAGATCTTCCAGTAAAACCATCAGTCACAAATTAAAGCATTCAAGCTAAATTTCACTTTACTGCCCTGTCTTCTAAATGCATTACTATTTAGAACCATCTGATACTTTTTAATATGCATGCTCAGATAAGATACAGTTATGTCTTATGAGCAATAAAGCAACACTGACAAATCCTTGCATTTAAAATATGCTAATAACAGCAAGTCGAACTTATACTTTGGGACAGTACTTGAGACAAAACCAGCACTTTATAAGGAAACAATAAAATGCAGTAAAATAAAGGAAAGTATCGCAGTATAGGCATGTTTATTTCTGTTTGCCATAACAACAGTGAACAACACTATTGTATACAGACGGAAACTAAGAATAATGATGTCAGTGCATTACTGACAATATATGTAAACATGCTTCTATTGTGATATAAATAGAACGTGAATTATTAACTGGCTTGTAGGCTATAGTGTAAAATAAATACCCACATAGTTCAAAAATGTTTTCTTCAGGGAAAAAATAGGTAAACAAATGTTCAGTACATGGAGAAGACTGTCAGTTGTTTGTACTGAATGTACCAGAAGCAAGCAGAATGTAAACAGTTTAGCTCAACTGACTATCAAACAGGGCCAGATTTAGACTCAAAGGTAATGTGTTGCAGACTGGGCACAGTCAGAAAGTCAGACTGACAGGAGTGATTCTGTCGTGAACAAAGCTGATGGTTAAAGCAATTGCCATAAAAATCACAAAAAATAAGGAATCAAAGGCGTAAACAGCTGCAACAAACCCAACTTTACTGGTGCTTCTGGTACCTTGGCCAAATTGCCTTCAAGGAGTAACTTCAAACCATAATGCAGTCTTTTAAATATAACTAGATTCACACGTCATTATTACTTAATTAAAAACACTCAGTGAAACTAATCAATTCCTATACATCAAATGCAAAACACAAAAAACAATAGGCAAAGTATAATATGTTGGACCTTAGAGCTTGTCCCAACAGATTAACCCAACTAATATCAGGACACACTAGATTTAATAAAAAAACAATAGACAAAGTATAATATGTTGGACCTTAGAGCTTGTCCCTCAAACAATTTTTACACTCAAGAAGATGACATTCTCTCTGATTCAATAATAATAATAATAATAGCAGCTGATATAGCTGAACTACTCCTACTTACATAAATACATTGATCCTAGCAAAGTCAACAATACTGATGCAGTAGACAATATTTTTTTCTTAGATCAGAACTAATATTTTGAAAACATAATAGTACTAAGGGCTGTTGACAATGACTGGCCTGCAGATAACAGCCACAATGCAATAAGCACCACACCAGCACTTCCTTTACCAGCTTCTTTGGATTAACCCAACTAATATCAGGACACACTAGATTTAATAAAAAAACAATAGGCAAAGTATAATATGTTGGACCTTAGAGCTTGCCCCTCAAACAATTTTTACACTGAAGCAGATGGCATTCTCCCTAATTCAATAAATGACCAGATCCCATCTATATAATATGGAGACAATGCAAAGCACAAACATGCCCAATTGCACAAGTACACCTTATAAAAATCATCAGTGATACCTTCAATTCCCTACTACAGCACAACTTTAAACCAGTAAAATACCTGCCCCTAGAAGAAGTAAAATAATTTAGCCAAACCTTTCTATACCCTTTCAACAGCTCAGTACTGGTATGTAAAAAGAAAGTAATAACTATGCCTGCTGCCTGGCTAACCACTGAGACCAGACAAATGATGGAAGTAAGAGACAGAGCTAATACTGGAGAAAATAATGAACTATAGCATCCTTATAGCACTATAGATTACTCAGAAACATTAGTGAAAGAGAGTTTAAGCAGAAAAGGAAAACTACTCTCATAAATTACCACCTTGCAATTTTCTCAACCACAAACTATCCTGTATCTCAGTAAATTAATTTAGAAATCCAGGCAAGAGCACAATTTCAAACGAATGACAAATGAAATTGACTTCACCAAAACTTGCAATGGAAATACTCACTTTATCAAAGCTGCAATGTCACTTCTACAGTCACAATATATATCATCAGGTCAGTCTAATACTAAACAACCCTTTAATATCCCTACCTTATAGCATAATCCAGACAGTACACATTCATATACATCAATTAAACATTTTACCAAGCCTTTCTGAAATCTCAGAATTGAGCAATCTCACTAGCATTCCCCGTCTCAGTTTGAATAAACAGATCCTCTAAGGTCCTATCAACTTGAAAGAAAACATACATAGACCCATCCATAAAAGAAGACCAGACCTCAGACCAATTGCACCATTACCCCGAATATCTAAGATCCAAGAGAAATACATTCATTAACAACCCCTAGATGCCTAGCTAACTATAATAATGTATTACCCACACAGCATGGCTTTTGCTTTCTGAACCTTCCTAAACTCAAAAATAAACCAAAATTCCATCACTGCATCAGTCTTCTTAAATCTGTCAAAAGCATTTGACACATGGCCATATGGTATACTACTCAAAAGATGAGCAGAAACATGCATGACCACAGTGATACTTACCTGGTTCCAAAGATACTTTGAAGCTAGATGCCATATTGTCAGCTAGAAAGAAGCATTTTCAACTTTCATTTCAACCCAGATAGACACCCAGAAGAATGCATCCTTGGATCATTTCTGTTCAATATATTTACAAATGATACAAACATAGAATCAACCACAGAACATTAATATAGTACACAGATGACTCTACCTTGATAACAAAAACACAGCCATTTTTGCAATGAAACTTAAATACAATTCACATAACTAGAAAGCTGTGTAGACACATCCCAACTGATACTAAATGCCAAAAATACAAAGATAAAGATCTTCACCCCTATCATAAATACAATGAATACAACACAAACTGACATCAGTTCTACAAACAACACTATCACTAAACACATAAACCACAAAAAAACTACTAGATATGATCACTGGCAAGCACAAAAACTAAGCAAAAATTAGGCACATTATGCAAAATCAAACCTTAACTGGCAAATTACCTATCTGTGATCAAAACACACTCCTTCAACTTATTTATTTCCAGAAAGATAAATACCTAGATGAAGCAGGGCTACTTTGTCTAAAACAACACTATGATGGCAGTGAAATAGTAGCCCCATGTACAAAAGCCCTGAAGTAAAAGGTGCAATCATCTCTGGTGAAGCTGATAAAACTATCAGTCTTCTATCAAACTGAATTGGATGCCATTCGAATAATACCAGGTGCTAAGCAAATTGTTAAACTCGATCATCTTTTGTTTGCACTGGGCCATTATTCTCATAGACGATAGGATGCTGCTGAAGACTAGCTGCATACCAGCACATGATGCATACTCAAAGAGCTCGATCATCTCTCTCTCTTCGCATTGTCCAGGTATATGCATTCCAAGTCATTCGCACCCACGTAAAAAATGATGATGTTGCAAATGTATTTGGGCTGAAGTTACTTGAGTGTCCTAGTCACCTGCCTTATCCTGGTTCCAGAGAACTAGCTCAGGATGAGTGGAGTATCTGTATGTTTTACTATGGAGTTAGCTATGATTAGCACATTTTCTTGTGGTTTGCCTGACCGAGATGTCTTAGGGGCACAGTTGGACCAACATTTCCTTTGTGTTTCAGCTGGCAAATGAAGCTTTAAGAATACAATTGGACTAGTATTTAGACTTCTCTGAACAATGCTTATGTCAATGGTGATAAAAATGTGGTTTGTGAGATACTTGTATGCTGTTAAGTAGTTATTCAGGTGTATACATTGGAGGACTTTGAGGCTTGTTAAGAGAATTTTTTAAGCCAATACCTCAGTATAAGAGAGCTTTGTCATTTGATGAGTGGATTGCAGGTGCAACATGGGTACAGATACTAACAGTCTTATTTATGGTGTGCATTAGTACAGATGAGAGGTTAGCCTTCAACGTAAGTAGGTATTTGTACCATTCACATGGGGACTGCATGTAAATGGTTGCAGGTGTACACTGGCAATTTGTACACACTGGGACATTTTCAGCAATCAGACTCCCTATGCCATCTTCCAAACATGTTGCATAAATGGGTCAAGCCCTTCCAAGGGTAATCATATAGACCAAATACCACCACAATAAGCTCTGCTTTGGCTGCAGTTGTGTCTCTTGCCATCTTTATGAAAGCTCTGCACATACATTGCATTGTGGCCATGGAGACAGTCAGCTTAGAAAGTGGTGCAGAAGCACTGGTATTGCTGGCCATCAATAAACTGACCATGGCTGCCATCCTAATACTCAAATGTGTTGTCTCCAACCATGGATGTTTTCACATCAGGAGAAATGTGTCAGTCAATGCTTGCCCTTCTATGGCATTCTGAGACTTGTGATGCACAGATACACGCACTGTGTCTAAGGAAGACAGAGTGGATGGACATCACATTACCCATGTCTAATATTCCCACCAGGAACATAGACTGTGCCAGAATATAGAAGCCACAGGGCTGGCACCACCATTAAGGTGAATTAGGCACACGCCTATGGTGCAGATCATGATGGGGCACAACCGGGCAGCTTTTAATACCTGTCTAATTTAGTTAAATGTAACAAGGGACATTCCACAGCATCACTGATGTCACCAGAGTGGGGCACATTTCACAAATGACTGCTCCATCTGAGGAGTTAAAAAGTGACAGAGATTCTTTAGGACCCCGGAGATATTTCTTGATGGCAGCAGTAGCTGCAGCATGGAAGGTTAAGTGACGGAGTTCTAAACCAGTATGAGCATTCCTCAAGGTAAGGGACACCAACAAGCCTGGCAAACTATTATACACCCCTGCAACAGGATACACACTGCTCATCCTCACCTATTTCCCACCGAGCCCTACCTTCTTCTCTGAATTTTGTGGATTGGTGCTGTATGATGTAGCAAAACAAATGCAGCTTTTTATTGATCTAGGCCTTTAGTAATACTAGCACTAATAACTTGTATTGATTTCAGTGGAGACCAGCATAAGGTAAAGCTACAGAGTTCCTTGAGGTTTACCTTCTTAAAGGAGGCAAAGCCAACATGAGGAAGTAGGAAGATGTGACTGCTTAATTGTTTTATTTTTGCATATTACATTTTGTAAATAACTACTGCTAGGCTGATTCCACTAGTTTGCAGCTAAGGATCTATGTGCAAGACAAAATTAAACATATTTCTACATTATCTGATTAGCTACAGAACTAGATGCAAGGGTTCAGAGCCAGAAAAATACATAAACTGCATTAGTTTATTATAATTACAGTGCATGACTGAAAACACTGAAGATTTGGCTCCAAGTCCCATCAATTTCCATTTGCATAATTTAACCTGTATAAATAATTTTAAATTGTTGTTTTACTGTGTCATTCCTGAAGCACAGAAAAGTGGTGTTAGTGTGCTTGCCTGGGTTAGAAACATACATACTTGAGACAAAATTAAACATTAGTGTTTGCAATATATAGAGAAATAACAATTCTCAATGTACTAGCATCAGCACTAAAGGCAAACTGTACCCAGACAGATAAATGGAGGCATTGCTGAGTACTGAAGATGAAGAAGCAATGGAAATGCTGGATTTTCAGCACTGGCTAAACATTTTCTGCTGTAAAAGCTAAGTCATATAAAAGGCAGTGGAGATGCTGGCTTTGTGGAGGTGAGGGCTGCACCTTGATGTGACCCAGTGACACAGATTTGTATAATGAACCCAGGTGCCAGTGGAGACAGTTGTGAGGACTGCAGTGAGTAGACACATGGCCATCTTGGACATACACTGCTGTGAACCACTGGTGAAGTGAGGAAAAATGGAGCCTACAGAGGAATGGGACAAAAAGTTCTAGCAAATGGCTGGGGAGAGACAGAAGGAGAGCACAGGGAGATATAATACAAAGTCAAAGGACTTATCAGTTAAAGACTGGGACTGAGGCAAAGTCAAAAAATCCTATGCATGGAGCTTTTAAAGTCAGAAGGACAGGAGCATTTTTTTAATCATGGTCAGTTGTTGAGTTTCTGGGAGGAAAAAGTAATCAATGGATATAACTGAATCTTATACAATTATTAGAGACACTGCGCAACCATCCAAATGGCTGTATAGAGGGTGCTGTACTTACTAGAAGTAAGACTAAAAGCAAAATACACCGGTGGAAGCCTCACCTTAATAGGGTATATAACAAAATGAAAAAAAGTGATGGCTAAAGTCAGGAATAGCAACTCTCATGATAGGAACTCTCTACTTAAACTAAACAGGAGACTAAGAGAACTAATTAAGTCCAACAAGGCCAGTTATGAGGTCTAGACAGCCTCACAGGCTAAAGACAACCTTAAGGCCTTCTACAACTATGTACCCATAAAACACAGTCTTTCTTATCTGTCGGAGGCATCCACCTACCATGTTCATGAAGGGCCTGCAGGAGAATGTCGTTCTCTGTTTGAGAAAACCTCTCCTTTCTCTTCCTTTCTTTGTCAGACATTTCTACCTGTAAATATAAAGATATGTTCTTGTAAGCTAGTGACATATTATGACTGCCACCCACATCTTTGCACCACAAAATAAAGTCCACTGTTATTGTGGAATCCATAACTACTCACTCAAAAAGAGACACATGCTACATGTTCAGTTGCCTACATTTTAGCATTTTTTAGCATGATCACGTTGTGCAGTATGTGTTGTCTTGACACATACCAAGCAGCAGTATTAACCTGCAAAGAAGACACTGCAAAATCTCTTTGATATCTGAGCATACCACGTGTTTGTTGTGTCTAGAGTCCACAACAGTAAACATACTGCCTACATGAAAAGTATGAATGGGTAAAATTGTGTTTTCCTGTATTATTAGTAACCACCTCCCAGCTTTCATTCATCACTCAACTAGCTCTTCCCCACACCAGCATTAATACATTCTCACTCGCAACCTCAGTAGCTTCAACCCCACAACTTTCTCAAACATTCTCAAGCAAATTAACTGACAAATTCTAAACACCCTTCCTCTTGACAATGTTATAGACTACTTCAACTCTGTCTTCTTAGACACTCTAAACTCCCTAGCCCCTCAAAGATACAAAAAGATAAAAACTAATACCGTTCTTTGGCTATCTAAAGATACAAAACAAATTATGCACCAAAGGGACAAACTATGGAAGCTTTACCAAAATAATAAACTGCCCAATAACTTGCTCCAATATAAATAGCTCCACAACCTTGCAAAATAGCTAATCACCAAGGACAAAAAATCCCACTATATCAAGCTCCAGTCCAATAATAATAAAAACCTCAAGCAATTCTGGAAATCAAAATGCAAGCAGTAAAAGGAGTGCCAAACCACAGACGGAGCCAAAAGAACAGCAGGCAGCAAAGTGCGGTAAAACACATAGTTTATTTCATCCAACAAGGTAAGCGCTTTCGCGTAGGAAGTCCCATGCTTCTTCAGACAATTAAACATTAAAAACTGCATCCTCGTTATATACACTCATAACCCAATAAGGCGGGAAAATTAGCTAATCATTTAATTAATTAACAAATCAAGAAGCTTGTGATTAAATATACAGTCAGTCCTCCCCATCACTACTATCCTCTTTTAAAGAGCATACATACGAATAAAATCAACATTCAATAATAAAGGTATGTGAATATATCCATGAGTGCATTGTAAATAAATTCAAAAATACATACATAAGCATATGCATGTAAAACTGAACTGTTAAAAAAGTAACAATAACACAAATGATCTGATTAAAATAGTAAATAAAAAATATGTATTACATGAACTATCTGATCATCATACTATAAAAAATACATGTATAAAGATACATATACCTGACCAATGTAAATATAACTACAAGCAAAACTCATCTATCATTATAAATAGATAAAAAATTCTAAAACTAAGAAAAAACTTCATATTCTATTCTAGATATTTTTTAATTCAAGTACTGGTCTAATCGACACATAATTATTCAGCCCTGGGGATAGGTGTGAGCCAAGCTTAAGAATCCATTTCAGCTCTGCTATAGCAAGTTCATTGGCTAAATCTCCACCCCGTAGCCTCTGTCTTAATACTTGTAATACTCTGAAGCAGAAGCTGTGAGAGGGAAATTCCATTATGTGTCTGGCTAAGGCGTTAGTTTCTTTACACTTTCGGATGTCATAAAGATGATTATAAATCCTATCCTGCAACCTCCTAGTGGTCAACCCCACATAAAACGCCTGACAATAGTTGCAGGTTGCAAGATAGATTATATTCTTTGTATCACAGGTTGCATGAAACTTTGGAAGAAATTCAAAATGGGTCAGAGGGTTCCAGTACTGTTGTGTATTTACTATATAGGAACATTGACTGCAATGATTACAAGGGAACGTACCTCGAAGCACTGGCGTAAAGCTTACAGATGGTGGGGCAACATAATGATCATTACACAAAATCAGTTTTAGATTCTCACAGTTCTTAAAGAGAAAACTAGGTCTAATACCTACTAACTTTTTAGTGCTACTATCTATCATGAGCACATTCCAATTACTAGATATAACTTCTTTTATGGCATTAATGTCACTGGTGTACCTTGTGACATATTTGACTGTGTCTGCTACTCTAGATGACCTGGCTTCAACAAAGCAGTGTCTAGATCTAACCGACTTGTTAGTCAAAGGACATTCCATGTGGCTCCGTGTAACCAAAATACCAAGGGTATCATGCCTGATATCTCTAACCATGACACGGTTATATCCCCTATCCAAAAACAGAGTTTCCATTGTATCAGCTTCATCCAAAAGAGACTGTCCCTCTCTACATAATCTCTGTATCCTCAGGAACTGGCTTTTGACTATACCAGGAAATACAGTCCTCGGGTGCATACTATCAAAAGGAAGCAGACTGTTCTTCCAGACTGACTTCCTATATAGAGTCGATAGAATAGAACCATCACCAGATAGTCTCAATGTCACATCCTGGAAATGTATTTCATTGGATGAAACCTCACTGGTAAACCTAAGGAAGGTAGTCGTTGTTTCCAAATACATCAAAAACTTATCAAAATCATCTCTAGTCCCTTCCCAAACTATGAGGATATCATCCACAAAGCGTTTATACAATCGAACATACCTATACATTTCGTGTTTGAACAAATACATTTTCTCCCATTGTAGGACCATTAGATTAGCATATGTATTAGCGCAGGGGGTGCCCATGGCTACCCCCCACTGCTGTAGATAATGCTGACCTCTAAACAAGAAAATGTTATTATATAACACAATCTCTAGTAACTGACGTATCAAGATCTTCCTATCATTACTAAAACTAGGTTCATTAGCCAAAAGCTCATTCAAAAACTGTATGCCTATATCATTGGGTATAGACGTAAACAAACTGTTTACATCTAGAGTGATAAGCAAATAGTTAGTAGCTTTATCAAGAGTCAAAGTACTGAGGGTATCCAGCAAATCATAAGTATCTTTCAAGATGGAGGGATATTTAGTTATTATTGGTCTAAGCAAATACTCCAGGAAACTCGATGTATGAGATGTAACCCACCCTTCGCTAGAAACAATTGGCCTCAGGGGTACTGGTATAACTCCCTTATGAATCTTTGGGAGACCTTTTATAACAGGTGTCACAGGATGTTCAATGTGTAAATATTCAAAGACCTCAACACTGATTTGCCTACACATTAGCAAATCTTGCAAAACATCATGTACATTGTGTATAATGGAGTTGACACTGTCCTCATCAATCTCTTTATATGTAGCCACATCAGAAAGCATCGATACCATGGAGGTCTCATAGTCCATAGTGTTCAGTACAACTATGCCCCCACCCTTATCAGCAGGCTTGATAATGATGTCATGGTTATGTTTAAGTTCAGACAATGCCTTGGATTCATGTAAGGTTAGATTATAAAATCTACCTTTTTTCCTAGTACTAGAGAACAAAGCATAAAAATCATTCTCACATAGCCTGAGAAAAGAATCAACATGGGAGGGCATAGTAGGTATGAAACAACTGTTACGTCGAAATTTATACAGCCCATCATTCTCAATTGATACATTATGTTTGTCTAGAAAAAACAATTTCAAAGACAGTCGACGACAAAAAAGTCTTCCTACGCGAAAGCGCTTACCTTGTTGGATGAAATAAACTACGTGTTTTACCGCACTTTGCTGCCTGCTGTTTTTTTGGCTCCGTCTGTGGTTTGGCACTCCTTTTACTGCTTGCATTTGGATTTTGGTTCTTGGAAGGAGTTCCATTTAGCAGCGAGGTTACTTCCTTTTGTTTTTTGAAATTCTGGAAATCAATAAACTCATTCCTCAATCCAGGATCCAAGAATACCCTCTGTCCTGACCCAAGCAAATCTGACCTTAAACTAGGCTCTGAATTTAACTCATTTTTCATAAAAACTATTTCTGACCTGACCAAGACTTTTCCCAACAATAACCCACCTGCCCCTCACTCTTCCCCATCTAACTCCCCTAATAACCCTCTCCTTATGTTTGAGCTCAAACCTATCTCTACTAACTTTATAAAAAGACTTCTGTCCAAACTTAAACCTTGCTCTAATGCTCCTGACAATATTCCCTACTCCTTCCTAAAATGTGCTGCTGATGGTATACCTCTCTCAATTAGCATCATAATTAACAGATCTATAAAGGAATCATGCATCCCCAAACACTGGAGCTCAGCTTATATTCTCCCTCTTCATAAAGGAAGCAAAAACACCAGCATCTCAAACTTTTGCCCTATTGTTCTGCTCTCTCCAATCTCCAACATCCTAGAAAAGTGCATCTATCTCCAACTTATGCCTTTCCTAATCCAAAACAATCTTCTTACACCTACCCAACATGGCCTCCACCCAGGCCATAGCACTACAACCGCTCTACTCTTTCTCCTTGAAACTGTCAATCAAGCCCAAGATTCAGGACACTTGGTTTCTACTGTTTTGCTCCATCTATCTAAAGCTTTATTTATTTATTTATTTATTGCAGTTTGTTTACCAGGATAGTCCATTGGGCCTTAAAGAACCCGTTTTCAATGGAGTCCCAGGGAGAAAAGCTCCAAAAAATAAATGTACATTAACATTTGACAGTAACAATCTAGGTACAGAAAGTTATTAATACAATGTAGGCAGAATAAAAGTAAAAAAAAAAAAAAAAGCTTCCAATGCTGTTTCCCATAAACACCTCCTCTATCATCTTTCAAACCTCCATCTCTCACCAAACACTTTATCCTGGTTCTCCAGTTACCTATCTGACAGATCTCAGACAGTCAAATGGAAAACTTCCACCTCTTCCTTCTTATTTGGTTGGGAGGGTGGCCTAATGGTTAAGGTGTTTGTCTTACAAACACAAGGTGCATGGTTTGAGTCTCACAAGGAATAATTGGCTAGGCTTAAAATGGCTCACAAGGGCAGTTAGTTTAGTACAAACCTATGAACCTATTACCTACCCCAGCTGGTGTACCACAGGGATCCATCCTTGGGCCTATGCTCTTTAATATCTTCATCAATAACTTTCACACTGCTATTCCTAATGCCAAAATCATTCAATACGCTGACGACTTAACCTTAGTCTGCTCTGCCTCAAACCTCTCTGAATTGTTGACTAAAACCCAAACTGCTTTCTCAACAACTGAAAACTAGATGTGCCAAAACCACCTCTCTCTCAATGCAGATAAATCAAAGATTCTATTATTCCCTCCCACAAAGACATACTCCTACAATGAAAATGCTTTCAAAGTCCTTAGTCAAACCAACTCACCTATAAAAGTGGTTCCTTCTGCTAAAGTACTTGGCATGACTATTGATGAACAACTCAAGTTTGATATCCATATTCAACAAAATATTAAGAAAACCCACCAAAAGCTAGGTATGCTGTGCAGGAACAAACACTTTCTCTCCTACTCTACTAGGCATACTCTGGCTACTACTTATCCACTTCCTTCCTTATTATATGGAGCCCCTCTCTTAACTAACCTGTCATCCTCTATCACCTCCAAACTAGAAAACTACTACAATAAAATCTCTAAATTTGCCACAAAATCCAAAACTTCTACCCATCATTGCCTTACTCTACGATCCCTAAATCCCTCCAACTCACCACTGCACACAGACTTGTATTTCACCCCTCAAAATGTCCAGCTCTAACAAATATCCTTCCCCTTACACCCCCAACAGAACTCTCAGATCTGAACATCAAAAACGAATTGCTATCCACAAAACCAGATATCCAGCTGGCCAACTTCTCTCTGTCTCACTAGGCAAAAAATGGAATTCTCTTCCTTCCTCTCTATGAACCATACCAAACTCAGAAAACTTCAAAACCCAGCTTTTCAAATACCTGTCCATGAAATGGAAATGTACCTGCCTTCACCCCACCTAATCATTCCAAGTATATGTCCCCAGGGGGTTCGCTGTCAGGCTCCTAAGATCTCTATAATCTTCCACAGATATTTTCCTATGAGTGTATCTAAGCTCTCTTCATCTTTTATAGCTACTTATCTCTCAACTCAATTTTGTAAATATTGCAAATAGCTTCATAATTTAAAAGTGTGCATGTAAAGTGCATCCACATTTACTTAAATGTATGTATGTAAAATGTCGTCACACCTAATACATGAGTGTTTGCTCAAATGAAACTGTATAACCCATAAGACCACCCACAATGAATTTTGTTAACTATGCATGTCATTGAATGTACTTATTTGTAACTGTACTATATAATGTATGTTTTACACTTTTGTATCTTTGTATTCTAAACTGTATAATTTATCTTGGAGCTTTTCTCCCTGGGCCTCCACTGAAAATGGGTCATTTAGGCCCAGTGGACTTCCCCAGTAATCAAACTGGAAATAAATAAATAAATAAATATTTGTGAAAGCCCACCCCTATCCCAGCTGAAAAGGATCCAAGGACCAGTCCACCCACCCAGTGAGCAAAGAATAAATAAAATCTACAATAATAGCTCAAGCATATTGCACCATGTTACAGATGTATTGCTATGCAGTCTATAAATACAATGCAGACATTATGATCAGCCTCTTCCAAAACAAACATAGAAATGGAAAATGTGTTTGCCTCCAACACCAATGAGCAATAACATGCTGGCACAGTCACCCCTCCCCCAACAACCAAACACACAGCCTTTTCTACAGCCATCACCTACCACAAGTTGTGGTTGGAAAAGGAGAATGAATCCAGATCTGCAACTAGGGTGGACAGTTGCCCCTAGTGCAAAATGTCATGAGGCATAACCAGCAGGTGCAGATGGTATCAGAGTATAGTACCGGTTTAGATTTTTGAAGGCATGAGGATATTGCTACTTCATAAATGAATGCTGGTACTGAATTTGCAGTTGCAGCTGAAGTGCTTAGTGTTTGAGTGTGTAAGGTGAGTTTGAAGTAAATTTAGTAAGCTGTTTGTTCAAGTTTTTGGCTCAATAGGTAGCACACTCACCTTTGTACTGAAAATCAGAAGGTTGTGGGTGCTTTTCCCATCCCTGATGATTGGATTCATTTTCCATTTCCAACACTACAGTGCAGCATTCAGGGGTACTGCAGTCCTGAGTCTACCATCCTTCAGATGAGACATTAAACAGAAGTCCCATCAGCCTGAGCTTGTGATACCTTAGGTGGATGTAAAACATCCTATAGCATTTATCAATAATAGTAGAGTAATTTTGATGGTGCCCTGAGATGATTTTCCCTAATCAGTATAAATATCACCTTGGCTTTCTCTTTAAAAGAGGCAACTAGCCTAGTGGGACAACCCCAGACAACAAGGGATAGCTAGAGAGACAGACAGACAGATAAAATACTGCATGACTGACCACGCATTTCCCAAACATCTAACATGCAACAGTCTTACTGACAAATGTCCCCTTCACAGCTCTACCCCTCACCAGAGTACATTGCATTTTACAAAGGAAACATATGCAGTTAAGTACAACTATATGCTACAAATAGCAGCAAGGATGCTAACATTGCAACATTCACAGTCATTGACCTAAACACAGGGCCATTGTGCTGCACCTACTATAAGACACCTCATAGCTCCTGCTTGGATGTCATGGTTGGGAATGAGCAATTATTTACATACAACAGTAAAGCATTATGGGTAATCAAAAACAACTTATCTGTTTAGAAGAGCAGATCCTTATTCACATTGTGGTTTCACTACTGCATCAGCCCTTATTAATTGTCATCTAACTTCTAGTGCCAATCCCACAAGCTAGCACCCCTCAAGTCTAAGTTGAGGAGCAAAAAAAGGTCCCTTCTTCAACTTAATGCTTGTCTCCAAGGTCCTAGCTCTAGGTCTGCTCCTCAGCTCAAGGTCTTCATTTTTAAAACTGTAGCAAACAGTTTACTACAATTTATACCACACAGGAAGCACTGAAGTAAGCACTTTATTTCAGTCCTAACTACAACAAAAGTGTTTCTGTACCAGCATTACATAAATGAATCAATTACCACTGATCGGCATCTGCCAATCACCCCCCAACACATTGCACACAGGGCAGCTACCCTCTACACCCCAACCTGGCTATGCTTTTGCTTCTATGAAGTAAGATACTACAACTGACACATTTAGCATGGTAATACAGTAACCTACACATTAATTTGGGTAGTGAAACATATTGAGTCTTTCATAATATGAGCAGGGATTTTCAGCTCTGAGAAAAAAAATGCTGTTTCTTCCTTATCAACAAAATAAAATGCAAAAAACAGCTAACTTCTGGTATTAAAAACTGTATAACTTGGTACTGCATATGTTAAGGAGGTTATATTCAATGCCAAATGTTACACTTTCTTAAGAACATACATTTCAATTACATAAATAACAGTGACAGAATATGACATGTAATCAGGAAAAAAATCTTGTGAATATTACTCCCTACTCAGAAGTGACTTGTCAGCTCAACCACCATCCTCCAAAGAAACAATACATGTAAACACTATAAATCTGCAACTGATATACAAAGCACTATCCTAACATTTGCAGGAAGTAAATCGTGTTCCTTTACCTCATCTGTAATGTTAATAAAATGCTAAAAGTGGAATCTGGATCACAATAGGGGCACTCTAGGATTCTCTGAAGAAGACAGCAAATTAAATAGCACAGTGAGCACAGTGATAGGTGCAGCTGCTTTTGTAACTCAATTTCAAGGCTCTCAGAGTGCTAATTATAATAATGAGCCCATTCAGAGTGAACTTTCTAAATCACAGTTTTATTGCAATGTTCACATAATCAAGGCTGCACTACAATGCTCTTACAAACTTGTTTACTCACTTGCGTACCTTTGAAGCACACTGTACATGTATGAGTGGGTCTCTGACCCCAACAGGCATGTGGATAAATGTATTTTTTCATTATGGCCCACAGAGGAGCCATAACACCGTACTGCACGCATATGTGGATGTTTTGCTGATGTCACCCTCCTGGCATGGTACTTTTCACACACACCATCCCGGCACTCACTGTAATACATTGGCACCCTGATATGTCATGCCAGTAAAGTGCATGATGTTGCATGTTATGTATCAGCAGCAGCAGTATGTGCTGATGGCAATATGCTACTATGTTCCTGTGGACTGTTACCTGTGAAGTGACTCTGGCTTCAGAAAGTACTGAGGGTGACAGGCCTCCCAGGTGGTGTTCTAAGGATTAAAAAAAAAGTCTGTACTTTATGTACCAGTGTCCGAAAGGACTGCCTATTTTAGGACTCCCATGTGGGTCCCCAGTATAAGGCAAATATACATCAAGAGGTGCCACCTCCTCCTTCTGCATCAGTGGAAAAAGGTTAGAGAGACAATGTGCATCTGAGATGTTTCTGAAATGTACTGTAAGCATGCATAATAGGACAATTTTACCATATTTCAATCATAGTACAAGGGGTCCTTGCAAGACACATGCTTCATATTCCTATTTCTGATTTTTAACTTTTTCTCAGTTCCTGAGCAGCTAGAGGAAAACTGTCTCCTCTTTTGGTGACGTATGATGCATCTCTAATGATGCAGGGGTAAGTAGGCTTACTGTCAAGCTACAGAGTGCCATTGGATATTATAGAAGTACACTACTCTATGCTATAATCATGCAGTGGTAATTGTAACACCCATAGGTAGCAACACTACTTACTGTTGGACAAATCTCTGTTTATGATACAGTTTAAGTATTTTACTGTATTTTATTGTCTCTACTCTTTTTCTTTAAATGATACAAGTATCTATATCATGTGACAACATTACCACTTAGTACTATTGCAATATGTATGGACAGTGCCTTCTTTACAGCCTCCAGTAAGTTTGGAACAATTAACTCCTCAATTTAAGAAGTCCTGAACAAATGTTTTCACCTACTACATGGCGACTGTAGTCTGATCACTTGAGAAACTTGCTTTCACAATTTTGAGCATTTGCAATTTTTGAAATACAAACAGAGAGCTGAATAGGTGACAGGTTATAAATACATTTGACAACATACACTTTATGATGTACACCAGACCCCGAAAGCTGGATGCTATTCTTTATGAAAATGCAATAACTTTACATATATCTGTAAAGCTGTCACCAACATATGACACAATATTAAAGGTCAAACAACTCATGACATGCTTAACTAAAGGAAAATATAAACTATGACATGCTAGGGATGGTTTTGTTAAACAAGTAAAACTGAATTATTTGAAAACAAACATTGCAGAACACATGCCTGTCTAGAGAATAACAGAGTCACAGGAGCTCTGCTTAAGAAATAAGTGCCAATGTAGTTCTGCAGTTTAATTTTTTTTTTTTTTTTATTTTGGCATTCAAACTACCAAGAGACCTGACTATTCTTCATTTTGAAGGGTGAAATTATTAACATTTGAAGAATGTCTTATTGTTTATGCATCCAAAAGAATTTGGAACTTTATTCAAGAGCTTAGATGTTGCTATAGAAAGGACAAGAACCCCACTGGTGGTGGTACGGGCTGCAGCAAAAAGGAGCTGTTTGCATCATGCAGGAATTTGCAGTTCTGAGACATGTTAGTGAGAATGAGAAAAGACTTAATTACTGGCTAATTTGCATGTCTCTTTTAGCTAGTGATAATTAGCAATTTCCTGTCATAATCACCACTGGTGGCCCATGTGTTGACACTGGCACCCCCCCATATTCAATTCCACACACACACACACACACACACACACACACACACACACACACACACACACACACACACACACACACACCACATATCTCTTACATGTCCCTGAATTGACAGAAATTCACTAATGTCTCCTTTTATGGTTTTGTCCCAGCACTCTTGAATCAACATATCTTTACAGTCATTCAATAATGCCAGATATTACAGTTTCATTGTCCTTAATGCTCATAAAGTGCATCCTGATGCTAGAACAGTTGTTTTATTAAATTTTTAAGTGACTATCATAAAAAAAATTCTGATGTCATCTAGTGTTCCTTCCAATTTTGTCCTGAAGCCACCTCCACAGAGAACTACATCTCCATCCCTTTCAACTGCCTGCTCTAGTTTTAGAGGATGCTCTTGCTGTTGCCTCTTATAGATGCCCTGTCCCTTGTAACTTGCAAACTGTTCCAGCCAATGAATGTCAGAGATTACGGAGTCATTTTTTTTATAATATAGAAACCTTTATGATACTAACTGATGAGTTAGTGTAGTGAGTTTATGGTGTTGTTCCCTCTGTAAAGTGTGCAGGATATGAAAGCTTTCCTCCATTTGCTTCACATATTTAATAGAAAAAAAGACAGGTAATATTTTCAAGCACCCCTGAGGTGCAGTATGTGGAGCAGTAGACTAATATTCCCTCTATGACATCCGAGGGTAAAGGTTTTTAATCTTATTTAGTGCTTTAGTGTGCACAATATAGAGTATCCCTGGTGTTTTGTACTATATTGTTTTAAATGCCTTTATTGCACAATGTAAAGATTTACCCCTGATGTGCAGTGTTCCACTCCAACCCATGTATTTCGTGCAAAACATATTTTTAATGTTATTCCGTAAGTGCCTTTAAGGTATGATGTGAAGAGTATCCCTGGTGTTTAGTGCTCCCCATTCCCCGATATTGCGGGATTTGCTAGTTAGTCTAGGGAAGGGCCGAGCTGCAACAGCCCCCCCAAACAAACACACATTTACACATTCAACATACACACACACACTCACACACACACACACACACACACACACACACACACACACACACACACACACCACCTATCCCCTAACTAAGTAACCTCTCACAATTGTACATGTCACCCAGCACTACCTGCCCACTAAACATTACAGTGAGTAAACTTAAGCTTTTGACCAATGTTCTCTAACATGAGAGGCTGTGTTACTTGAGACAGCTGAGTGATTAATGCCTTACCTCAGGTTTCTGGAAGAGATCACATGGCTAATTATCATAGGCTGCTCCCACAGAATGCCCCACTAGCATTTAGCATGGTCACAGAGACATCTTCATGTTGCAGCATCATGGTAGGGCTTGATCTGAATTGGAAACTGTCACCTCTAGATGTGTACCCCATATACACCTTATAGTAACCTTTTTTAATTGGCCCCAAAATCTCCCAAGTTACTGTCTTTTATCAGGATTCAGAAACATATTCCAAAACTGTTTATGGCTAGTAAATGGTAAAATATACATACCACAGTTTTATGTGATACACAAGTAGGTATATAATAAAAAATCTGTATTTCCTTGCAGTATCATAACACACTACTGCATACTTGGATGAGTTCAAGTATTGAGCAAGTATGCAAATCAAGAACTTTAGTATGTGACCCATATAGGCATTGTGGAAATGGTGCCACAAGTTATGTGGCTACAAAGTGCAGACTAGACTCATACATAACAAAAAAACAGCAGGACCAGTATCTACAAAACAGGGGTGCTGAGCACAGCATGCTATGGTACAGTGACATAATAAAAACAAATAGTGACATTATAGAAGCCTGTAAAAGCTACGCTTGTTTTGGAACCTCTGTAAATTGGCCTAATGAGCAAAGCAGCAGAGTGTGACAACCACACTGCATTGCACCACCACCCCCTGTACAAGTGTCTATCTAGCGATTGCAGAATCAGGACTGGATCCCTTCTTTTGTGTTTTCTGTAAATAAAGACTGGTTCTCAGTCATAGTAATAGACACAATATTTTAAGAGCTGCACCTTGTCATGACTATGGAATGGGATTGCTAGGTGTTGTGCCGTCCCCTGTACAAGCAGCACCATAATACCTGGCTACTAACCTGCATACTACACTTGTCACACTATCTGTAGCAACCTACCACCCTTCAGCAGATTGTTACAATCCCAGGGTATCCTTCATGCCATGATATCCTATCTTGATTACTGGAAGCTTTATAACCTCCACCTCCAAGAAGCAATGAGAAACAAAACCTTTTATCAGCACTGGGTATAAACTTAAAGAAGAGTTACTTTTATATCAGGTAATCATAATAATGACTTCAAAATATGATGTATGTGCATGTAAACTATACAACCACTTGACGTCAGGGTTGAGAATACCTTTACATAAGAAATGAACAGAAAACTGTTATTGCCGACTTTTGCAGCAATATTCCATGTGTGCTTGCTGGTCTTATGTTCTAGGCTGTAGGTGAATAAACTGGAATTAAATGTACATGGTGTGTACTCAGTGCCATCGAAAAAGAAAATTACAAAGTATACATAGGTGCTAGATCAAAAACACGACACTATTGCTAGTATACTAATATTAACCCAAACTAGACTCTTTTAAAACAATTATTGCCATACATTACACTACAAAAGGAAAAGTAGATCAGTACCCTGACACATTGGTTTTATGTAGATTTTCAGAAGAGCAACAAGGTGATCTTCATTTAAGGATCTTGGTACTGTCCAGAATTCATAATAATCTGGTGCACTATACAACTCCCACTTATGATGCTGTGCACAGCAATTGTGTACACAAGTATTAAGTCAGCATAGAATTTGAAGAACTAAGGGAGCAGGTGGGATGTTGCCACTGAATTTGACATATATTTATTTATTATTTATTTAATACAAAACATTTTAAGAACAATCATTTTACAGTCTTTAAAAATAATACAAAAAAATCTACAGTTTAAATAATTATAGCAAATTAGATATAATCCCCCAGATTCTCTATACCTTGCACGGCGTGCAAGAATGGTGCAGGAGCTCTAGCAGGCAATATATCTGCCGTGCAATCCAGGAACAGCCTGCAGGGGCGTGCATGAGCACTCCTGCACTAATCCTGCACAGACCAAGCCCCTGTATGCAAATCACCCCATTTGCAGGAGAAATCTATGCAAATGAGGTGATTTTGTAATCCAGGAAGCTTGCAACTGGCCGTTCAGGACTAGTGCAATCTGCAGAAATGTACTCGGTTAGAAACTGAGTAGTAGTTAGTAGTAGTTTCTGCAAAATCCAAAACAGAGCTTTGACAGCTCCAAATAAAGGCTGCATATCATGTAGTAAGCATGCCAATGACCAAGTATAAGGTAACTGACATTGCAAACAGTGAAAAAAATACAAAAATCAACTTTTATTGTTTTTAGCCGATCTTGGCTGTTTAAGCGTAGGGCAGTGGTGCGCAAACAGAATCAGGGGGAAAAATAACGAAATAAACCTAAATTAAGCATTCTAACTAAAATCAGTATTCTGCCATGCAAGTCAATGGCAGGCAGAAGACAACATGGCCAGTGAGTAGTGGTTGCTAAGGGGGGAGGCTCAGTGTGAGACATGTAACTATGCATTAGCAGGCAATCCTATGCAAATGAGGGGAATGATATTGAATCCCAGATTTCCCCAGCATGTGAGTCAGGTCCGAACAGTGTAAGAGTAGGAAGAGCTTGATGCAAGCCTAGGAGTTAGGTGACATCATAGGGGGGGTGTCAGGCATACTGTAAGTGGATTGGAGCCCTGTGGCTTGGGTTTGTTCCTGGTTTAGCCCTGCTAAGCTAGGGGTGTGTCTGAATCTGCCTAGCACTCTTTACATTGTGTAAGTGGGTGTGCGCGCCGCTCACTGGGTTTTTAAGAAAGAAAAAGAAAGTTAAAACAGGAAATAGCAGCACTGTGTACATTGGAGCACTCTGATTGCGCGGCATGCCCCCGGGCTTAAACAGGGAGGCAATGGGAAGGGAAAACAGCAGTAGGAAGGTAATCAAGGAAAAATAGCATAGCTGACAGGTGAAATGTATCAGAATCAGCCAATTACACAGGCAGCAGACCAGCCCAGCCCAGAACACTGCTATAAACTATGCAACTACCTTTCCCTCTGTTTTTTCCCACACTCTACACCACCGGTGTATACAAGCAGGGAACTTTTAAAAAAACAAACCTGTAAAATGAGAAGGGCTGCAGCAGGCAACATAGAACAACATGTGCAAGAGGCTGAGGGTGGTGAGGATGCGAATGCTGCCAATCAGCCCACAGCGAGGAGACAGAGAAGTGTGTACAGACCCAGGGTAACCTACCAGGGGCTACATGAGCTGGAGATAGTGGGGAGCTATAGGGTGTACAGAGACCTCCTACAGCAAATTGTTAAGCTGTGCCATCCACCCCTGACACATCAAACTGACCAAAATGAACAAACCCATCCCAGTGGATACTAAGGTATGTTTAGGCCTAGGAATACTAGCTACAGGTACCTCCCAAAGCTCAACTGGGGATATCATGGGGATCTCACAGGCATCAGCATCCAGAGTATTTCAGCAGTTCCTGAATGCCATGTCAGCACATGCCAGTGAGCACATATATTTCCCCAACACTGTGAAGTTTTGGCCAGCAATATGCATCTCTTCCACCAAATAGCAGAATACCCTGAGGTAGTGGGTGCTATAGACTACATGCACATATGCATCAAAGCACCACCTGGTGATCTAGGGTAGGACCTACATCAACCACAGGGGCATCCCCTCCATCAACTGCCAGGTCGTCTGTGATGTCCAGGGAATTATAATGAATGTTGTTGCTGGCTGCCCTGGAAGCTATCATGATTCCCACATATGGCATCTGATGCAGCTGTACCAGAGATTTGCCATTGTGAACATCCCCTACGGTCACCTAGTGGGGGATGCTGCTTTCACACTAGAGCAGTGGTTGATGACACCCATCAGAAATGCACACACACCTGAACAAGAATGCCATAATGAGGCATATGCACAGACCAGACTTATAATAGAGCGTGTGTTTGGGATGCACAGATCACGGTTTGGGTGTCTGAACACATCCAGTGGAGCTTTGCAGTACTCACCAGCTACATGTACCCAAATTGTTATGGTATGTGCCATGCTACACAATATGATCCTGTGGAAACAGCTGCAGCAGGAACAGAATGGGGCAGGGCCACACAGCCCCCCACTAATGCCAAGGCCTGCATTGGCACAAAGTGACTCAGAGGAGGAACAACCTGAGCCTGCCCCAGTAGGCAGATGAAGGCATGCCCAGTTTGCCGAGGGTGCGGCAAAGAGACAATGCATAGCACATACACTGACACAGTAAGAACCCAGGAAATGGCACCTCTCTCTGACTCACACATACAGTAAAAGGGATGCTAAACATGACACTAACTATGCTCAGCCATGTATAGGGAGTGTACTATGTACATCCAACATAGGCAGCCCTCCAGCACCATCCATAATTCTGGCACACCCTCAAGGTAAGTCAATCAACCTACTAATTGTCAAATGGAGTAGAATGTGTCATTACCTATATGATATGGATGTGAGCATGCAAGGGAATTGGGTGGCTGAACGATATGGCAGCAGAAAGTAGACACTCATAGTGGCACCATGACATCTGTAACACACACACTGGAGTAGCCAGTACTACACAGGGTGACAAAACCCACTGCAGGAAATGTGCTGGGCAACATATGTGTCCATATGACTCACACATGCCAGTCAGGGTGATTCACATACCCAACAACAGTCACAGCCAGCAGAACTGGTGTAGACAAACACAAATAGAGCCTGTACTATGGCCTCTGAATGATGCATATGGGTAACCTCCCCCCCAGGCCTATACAGACAGACTACAGCAGATCAGGCAGTGGGATGTTAGTTCTGAAGAGTAAGAAGTCAGACACTAATATGCAGGGCAACCAAAGCTATGATCTGTAGTACACTGGTATGCCTCTAGTCAGCATGATAGGTAAGAATATAGAATGAAATGGAGTACCTGACATACCAGTACAGTCATAGAAAATGTGTACAAGTGTCAGGTGTGCCCCCCTACATAGTAATGTAATAACAGTCAAGTGTGCCCCCAAATCCTGTGTAGAAATGTAGAAATAGACAGGTGTGCCCCCCCATCCTAAGTAGTAATGTAATAACAGTCAGGTGTGCCCCCCCATCCTCTGTAGAAATGAAGAAATAGACAGGTGTGCCCTCCCCATCCTATGTAGTGCTGTAATAACAGTCAGGTGTTCCCCCCAATCATGTGTAGAAATGTAGAAATAGTCTGGTGTGCCCCCCATCCCACGTAAAAATGTAGTAACAGTCAGGTGTGCCCCCCCAATCCTGTGTAGAAATGTAGAAATAGTCAGGTGAGCCCCCACCCATCCTATGCAGACATGTACTAACAGTCAATGCCAAATGCTCGATGGATACCCTGCAGAAACAGCATGCTACCTGTCAGTGTACAACACAAAGGTCAGCACTATAGTACAAACTACCTGGACTTGATCGACACATTAAATACAGATGGGCATACTGGGCATGCTCACACACTTAGAGAAATGAAGGCAATATCAGTCAACAACATACTGAAAGGTCATACTTGGCATGCTCACACACTTAAACACATGAAGGCCATGTATGCAAACACCAGTGGACCACACATATCTGGCAGTTGCAGTTGTTAGTGCAGACACTCGTCAGTATGCATCACTCATGCCTTGCACGCACAGTGGATAGGAATACAGCCATATATATAAGGACAACAATTTATAATAAGCCAAAGGTAGACATACATAGATGTGTGGAAGAGAATGACTGTGACAAGGAGCCATCCAGGTCTGTCCCACCCAGCACACAGCCAAAGGACCCCAACCACATGAGGTTCAGATGTCACTCACTGCAGATGCTAGCCACCAGGATCTGTCAACATTACAGACTATGTGGTGCACGTGCTAGCTGTGCAGCATGACTGTACAAGGAAGAGTCATCTAGCAGCTGTATACATGTACCTGTGAAATATGACCCTGTGTGTGCCCGCATGTGGTGTGTCAACCTCTAGATGAATGGGTTATGGCCCATGCACACACGCTGCCCTCCCCATAGCCCTACTATGACAGGCCTGCTGAGGTCATCCACTGTGAAATACACATTTGGGGGAGTTGCAGCCCAGTAATCTCTGTGGCACGTCCCATAACTCCGTACTTCTGTAGTGTGATAAACTAGTTAAGAAAGAGTTTGAATCCCAGACATGGCAACTGTGTGTGTGTTTGTGTGTGTGTGTGTGTCTATCTGTGTAGAGAGTAGTGCTTTTTAGGGTAGTCACACTCCCTACAATTGAAATGTTCTACTTTGGTAAGGCTGCTGATATCATCCACCTAGAAATACATCTCTGGGAAGGTTATAGCCCAGTAATCTCCGTAGCATGTGCCATAACTGTGTACTGCTATAGTGTGATACATTAATCTGGTAGGAGTTCTAATCCCAGACATGGCAAGTGTGTGTGTATTTGTGTGTCTGCCTATCTGTGAAGAGAGCAATGCTTTTTAGGGTAGTCATACGCCATACAATTCGTATGGTCTGCTTTGGCAAGGCTGCTGATGTCATCCACCTAGAAGTACACCTCTGGGAAGGGTGTAGCCTAGTAATCTCCACCATGCATCCTATAACTGTGTACTGCTGCAGTATGACTATTTAGATAGGAGTTGTAATCCCAGACATGGCAATTGTCTGTGTGTGAGTTTGTGTGTGTCTGTCTGTGTAGAGAGTAATGCTTTTTGGGTAGTCACACTACATACAATTTAAATGCTATACTTAGGTAAAGCTGCTGAAGTCATCCACCTAGAAATACACATCTGGGAAGAATGTAGCCCAGTAATCTCCATATGGCATAACTGCTGTAGTGTGATATAGAATTCTGGTAGGGTTTTATTCCCACCTATGGCAGTTCTGGATGCTATCTGTGTGTTTCAATGTCTGTGTAGGGAGCAATGCATTTTTGGCTAGTCACACTCGGTACATTTCAAATGCCCTACTTTGGCAATCCTGCTGATATCATTCACTGTGAAATATACCTTTGGGGAAGGAGCTCTTCAGTAATCCTGGTGTTGCATCCTATAACATCTTCATGTTGTAGTGTGATATAGACCTCTGTTAGGGGTTCTATACCCACAATTGTAGGTTGTGGATGTTTTGTGTCTGTTTCAATGTCTGTGTAGGGATCAGTGCATTTTAGCCTAGCCACATTCACTACAATTTGAATGCCCTACTTTGGCAATCATGCTGATGTCATTCACTGTGAAATACACCTTTGGGGAAGGAAATATCCAGTAATCCCTGTGGTGCATCCTATGACAGCTCCACACTGTAGTGTGCTATAGACCTCTGTTAGGGGTTCTATACCCACAAATGTTGGTTGTGGATATTTTGTGTGTGTGTCACTTTCTGCATAGGGAGCAATGCATTTTAGCCTAGCCACACTCACTACAATTTGAATGCCCTATTTTGGCAATCCTGCTGATGTCATCCAATGTGAAATACACCTTTGGGGAAGGAGTTCTCCAGTAATCCCCATGGTGCATCCTATAACAGCTTCATGCTGTAGTGTGATATAGACCTCTGTTAGGGGTTCTATACCCGCACATGTTGGTTGTGGATGTTTGGTGTCTGGTTCAATGTCTGTGTAGGGAGCAGTGCATTTTAGCCTAGCCACACTCACTACAATTCGAATGCCCTACTTTCGCAATCCTGCTGATGTCATTCACTGTGAAATACACCTTTGGGGAAAGAGTTCTTCACTAATCCCTGTGGTGCATCCTATAACAGCTTTATTCTGTAGTGTGATATAGATCTCTGTTAGAGGTTCTATACCTACACATGTTGGTTGTGGATGTTTTATGTGTGTTTCACTGTCTGTATAGGGAGCAATGCATTTTAGCCTAGCCACACTCATTATAATTCAAATGTCCTACATTGGCAAACCTGCTGATGTCATCCAATGTGATATACACCTTTGGGAAAAGAGTACTCCAGTAATCTCTGTGACACATGCTATAACTGTGTAGTGCTGTAGTGTAATAAACTAGTTAGGTAGGGATTCTAATCCCAGACATGACATATGTGTGTGTGTGTGTGTGTGTGTGTGTGTGTGTGTGTGTGTGTGTGTGTGTGTGTGTGTGTGTGTGTTGCCTGGGCCCAATATGGAGTGGGTTTTGCAAATTTCTTATATTGTGGCTCTAGTATATATCACAATGTCCACCATAGAGGGATAACAGATGTGAAATATCTGAGAGGCTGGGGTACAAATCTATACCCATACATGTGACATCAAGGTCAGGCAATCACAGTTAGCAACCCCAGTATTACCCAGAGCACACTCTCAACCCATGTCTCATACACACACACACACACACACACACACACACACACACACACACACACACACACACTTGCCTAGGTAACAGCCAATATGTGGGTAGTACACTGCATATTGGCCACTGATAGTAACTATGGAGTGATTGCAGTGGGCTACAGAGGGCATGGCACCCTGTCCATATATCCAATAGGCATGTACATGCAGACAGTGCACCTTCCCCATGTTCCCTACTGGACACCTGCAACACCTATGGTGCCATCAAATGTGACCCACAAAGGACATATCATGCCTAAAAACATGCCTTCTATGGACAGATGCCCCTGAAAGAAGGGAATGTCATTAGCATGCTATCAGTGTAGGTGCAGGGTAAACCTGCTGTCCATTGCCAGGTCCCACCACAGGTGGCTAAGGCTGGTACATCTGATGATAATCTGTGTACACAACTTGGACCAGACACTCCAGGTACAGTTCCACATGTCACTGTACATGCATGTGGGAGGTGTGCACATCCCAGACACCATCCATGTCATGGACTAAGGAGCACATACATGGCAAGTGATGCACAGCATTGGCCACATGCAATAGTCATCCAGGTGACTGGATGGTGGATACAATACCCACCTGTGCAGGCAAATGCAAAAACTACAGCCCTGAGCCACAATGCAGGCCATTGTCATGTGGCCTGATGCCAAGGTATACCCATCACCTAGCCTTGTGTAGCCATCTGACACAGTCAACCACAACACACCCATGCAGAAAGACACCCATGCATGTCAGTACTGGCACCCTGTGTGTTTGTGTGTGTGTTGTATGATGCTTATGATTACATCACACTCACTAAAACCCCCAATGGCATACTGAAGCATGCTGTCTGATGTCAGACACCTCCTCATACGCTTTGCCCATATAACCTCCATATGACCTGTGTGGTGCATGTGATACCTGCACAGTAATGTGTTGTGGCAATCTCACTAGTGATGAGTTGTATTCCTGGCCCTGCCAAGTGTGTCAATGTGTGTGTGTCCCTGTGAGAGTGTGGCTGTGTTGATGATGGTACCTGTTCATGCAGACATGCACGTGTACTACACCTACCGTATAGCTACCATATCCCTGCTGCAGATGTCACTCACCATCACATATATGTTCTGAGAGCTCCACAACAAGTAACCTATGTGGAGCATCCAATAACTGCATTTAACTGTGATAACACTGCATAGTCGTCAGAGGGTTGATACCCTGTGCTGGTAGATATGTGACACACATGCTTAAGTTTTACTCTCCCATCCCTCCCTGACTTGTCTTTGCCTCTGTCTGCCTCTCTCACTCCCTCACTGGTGGATGTGGAGACCTGCACCTGCTTTGCTTAGGCAGCTGCATGTGTATTTTAAGTGATCAGGATGGCCTCTGCATGAATTGCAGCCCTCCCCTAGCCGATTGCATGTGGAACAGCTGTGGTAACATTCCCATAGCCAATTGCATGGAAACAAACTCTAGTATCTAGGAACATCTTATTGGTATTGGGCCTTTTCATTCACTGTGAGTAGGAAGTCGATCTGTTATTTGGCAAACAGCCTCTCAGAAGGATTGGGATTTACCTCTGACAACATACACTGTGGAAACAGGCCAACACACATGAGGGGAATGTGCCTGACCTGACTACAGACTATAAGTGCTGCTATACTGCATTCGGAGTAATGTTGGTTTAACAGGGTGTGTGTGGATATGACTGTCCTACATGTTTTAATACCTGCCATGTCAGTTCTATGTTTATGAGTACTCCCCATCTGTAGGGTCATCTGCAGACTGAGTAGTGTGTGGTGCCTTTGGTTTTATGTGTTACCCACAGAGCATCTATCTGTGAACTGCAGAAGGTAGTGTGAGGATTGCAGTCTGTAGATGGTGAAAGGCGTAACAGTTACTGACTTCATATCCCTCATAGAACATATGTTGCGACAAACCCTGTTATAACAGTAAATGTATGAGGTTATCATAGCAACATGTCAATATTGGCCCTCTGTATGTGCTTCCAACCACAACTCTGTCAACCTTTGTACATATGTCATGCATTACGAGGTGCATATGTGCTGTACACCATAATTAGTGCCATCATATCTGATAACAAGCCAGTGAGATATCAGACTGCTACACATGTTATGTACAGTAGGGGTTATATTTGATGACCTAACCTGGACATTCTGTGGTTGTTTGTACAGTACTGAGGTCTGTGTACTTATGGTGAATGTCAACAGTGTGTGTATTGTTAATATGTACTTTGGCCTGTGTACAGAATGGGGTAGATGTAATTGTTCTAGGTCCCGTCCTATCTGATGTTACATGCTGCTCCACTGTATGTTACCATATTGGCTTACATGTTTGTAGGGCCATACACACACATGTCCCATACCACAGACAGGCATCAGACCACACTGTGTAGTGACCCAGTATATGTAGGGTTAGTGTGTGAGTGGCACATATGAGGGTGGTATTGAACAGATAGTCCATATACTGTAATATTATGCTAGCTTACCATATGTGGCTGTGGTTGTGTTCACATTGGTTGTGGTTATGCACTTTCACACAGGTGTATCTTACCCTGTGCTGTGACATGCCTGTAGAGCCTGCTATATATGCAGGCATGTGTGCATTCCCCCATAGGAGATGTAGGTTAGTGTTGAGCCAGTCTACCTGTAGCCTGCACAGTGCTTTGTTACATGTCTAGCAGCTTAGTGTACTTACCCAGTGAGTTGTCATGTCCAGATACTTGCCAGATGTACTGCTGCCAGGCTTCCCTTAACAGTCATGTATGTCAGACACAGAAGTGGGATGCTGTACAGATGTATGTCAATATCTGATGGGTAGTATGTGACCATGGCACCTCTGTACCAGCAGTTATTATGTGTCAGAATGCATAACCTATGGGGTAGAATGTATACCAGTCGTTATGTGTTATACCTATCTACATGGCTGTTAACATCCATATTGTCAGGCTTGGTCCACATGTTCTGCACTAAGGGGTTCTGTGTATACCTCTGGACTGTACAGAGTGTGTCAGAATGTCCACATATATCAGCCAATATCTCTGCTGTAGTTCACAGGAGCATTACGTGCTTGCAGCGGTACTGTACTATGATGTCCTTAGGGTGTCTGTCAGTAGCCAATGGCGCACATGTGAAAAGCAGATGTGACCTCCCACACACACCATGTCTGTGAAGACAATCCCTATTACAGTAGCAATAGTCTACTAATATACCTGGTATACATACCTGACATCCCCTTGCACTACGAAGTTGAGACTATAGGGGCTGAGGTAAGGCTACACTCCATGTTCAGGACATATGGTGAAAATATACATACTTATGATTATCCAGATATCTATATATCGACATATATAGATGGGCATGTATATTTACATAGATATGCATATACACACCCAGATATATACATATACAGAGCATTACATGTCTACATATATACAGATAGTGATACATATGCAGATATATGTATACCATGCTGCCATTCCTGCCAGCAGTCCACTGCTGTTGTTGTTGCTGGGGCCATATATGTGTGGGCTTCACCTACACAATACATGTGTACCCATATGCACTCCAGAGGCCAGTGTCTGTAACAGTGGTATATGGCCCTGTATTATTGAGTCTAGAGGGGATGCATCATACATAACCAAGCCTGTTACAAAATGTGGGGGTATCAGGGGTGAGCTGCCTTAAGGTATCTGGATGCACAGTACCATACATTTCACCTATCTTGACATTACTTACATAACGTGGGTTACTACAGGCCTACTGCCTCCTGCCATACAGACTGTTCTGTTTGTCAATGTGCCTGTGATGTTGTCAGTTATGCCTTGTTATATAACAGTTGCATCACATTTGGTCCACTGAAGTCTTTACCACCTAGTGATTGTGTACAGAGTGTAGATAGAGGCTGCTGAACTATATATCTGCATTACTTACTGTTGATTGTGTGGTATCCTGTGGCCCAGTCTGTCTTTACTATTGAATTATTTGAAGGGCTTGGCCTGGACAGCAGCAGTTGTGGACCTTTCCAGACTACTGTATTAGTATAACTGTTTCACAGTTGCATTTCTATGTTTATATGGATGTCAGTGTCTGAACAGCTATATGACATGGCATATAAATCTGTCATAGTACACAAATAAAGGTTTTCCATTTCTGCAAACCTGTGCATGGTGTTTTATCCTATGACCTCTCTGTGGGTATATGTTGCAGTGACAGGTGTGTTCTCATGATGTTTGACAATCACTTGTATTCCCTGTTTGCTGGCTACACATCTGGGATCATCCAACAGACTTACCAAGGGGACAGGGGGACAGGCAGCAGATATGGGCACATATACTGCACATTCTGGCCTCGTCTGTACAGTTGTGGGGTATGCATCTGTATGCAGTCTAATTCCACTCCCAGGATTCAGACCATGGCTGTGTCTGCTACAACGTAAACACTGTCTTTCACAGTTGTGTCTGCTAAATAGCTGTTGCTGTATATCTCCTATCTGCTTTCTGTCTTATTAATCCCCTGTGTTTTTGCATTCTGAACTTGTATTACAACAGTCATATACAGTTTCCTGGACAGTTATATGTTGTTGGACAGTGAGGGCAACAGTGATGTGTAATACCTCATTATTCAGAGCAACTGCCTATCATTCTTATATTTCTGGGCACAGTGTTGATATCTGACAGACCTGTGGGAGGAATGTTTATTAGCACTACCTGAATGTTCACACACACAGTACCAGAGTCCACATTACTATTATGCACATACATCTCACTCTGTTACTGTACACACTCTGACCACAGCTTGACAAGTTGGGTTGTAAATGGGACATACATGACTTCTTAGTCACATAAGGTATTGGGGAGTTGCTAGTGTGCCAGCTTTGTTCTCATAGCTGTGTCAATCAGTTGTATTTCCTGTTTGTTGCCTATACTTCTGGGATCATCCCACTGATTTTCCAGGGGACAGGTTGATAGGCAACAGATATGGGCAACTTTACTAGACATTCCGGACATATCTGTACAGTTGCGGGGTATGATTCTGTATGCAGACTACTACCACTGACAGGTTTTGAACCATGGCTGTGTGTGCTAAAAAACTACAGTTCACATCTCAGTTGCATGTGCTATTCAGTTTTTGTTGTCTGCATTTTCCCTGTTTACTGTCTATGATCCTCTCAGTTGTACTAAATGGCCTCTGGGGATTACACCTGTCATATACAGGCATTCCTACGCATTCAATTTATGTAGCACAGTGTGAGCAACAGTGCTTAATACTACAGCACTATTACATGATTGCATATCTGCATTACCGTATGATACCAGGATATACACATGCAGCCCAGCAGTTAGACCTGTTTTGTCAGGCTATTACACTTTTATTGACTTACAGACAATATGAGACTCTTACTGCCATATTCTCTAGTGTATGCAGAACTTGTCTTGAGCAACAGGTTTTATACTAGCAATTAATTTACTTCTACTTTTATTTTTATTTCCTATGACAGTAAATGCATGAGTATTACTGACCTGCCTGTCGCAACCTCGCCAGGCGACAGATGTGGGCCTCCTGATTCACAGCCCTCTCCGATGCAGCTGTGGGGGACATAAGAGGAATATTTAGCCTTACCTATCCATGATATACCTGAGCTGGCAGTTATTACACACATACCGGGGTGATACTTACACATGTCTGGAACATCGTCTGATGCTCTAGCCTCTTGGAGCCACTCCTCCAAGAGGTCCTCCTTCCACCACTTCAGGTCGGCATAGTGGTGCCTGACTTACTCACCAGTTCGGGGTATGCCAGTGGCACTGGTGAGGTCATGCACGACATGGTCCCAGGCCTCCACCTTATATTGGGAGCCCTGGTACTGGCCCTGCAGCAGTCTCTGAGCATGGTCTTTAACTAGGAGTCCTGCCGTGACCTTGGACTCCTGGATGCACCAGCGCTGCGCCCGGAAGTGCACTCCTTCTCCCCTTACTGCCATAGTGCCTGCAAGGGGAAGCTACAACCAGTTATGAGATGTATTCCCGCCTCTTGGGTTTAAGTAGGGCTGATTTCCCGCACTTTTCCATGATTGGCCGATTTTGAAAAGGCTAAGCTATGGGCAAACCTGCTTACCTAAGGTAGGCATTGTTTAAAGGGGTATACCAGTGGGCACAATGAGTTAGGTGGTCTACAAATTGCTCACACCTCCTAAGCTGGCCTGCTCAATGCTTAGCATTGCTTACATTAGACTTTCATTATAATGCCTTTTTGGCATTGTGTTATTATTCATTATACCTTATATGTATGCCTGGTATCCATGATTAAAGTGTACGTACACTCTGTGGGGTCCTTGTGTTTTATTGGGGACTTCAACACTCTATTACAATTATACCTCACTTCTGGGCTTACTGCTGTACTCCAGTTCACATATTTATGTTATGCAGTAGGTTGTGGTATATATGACTGTATACTGATTCCTTTCACAGGTGCAGTTTGGTTATACTATGATGAGGACTTGTTTGCTACTACCTCATTCTTCTGTACTTCTGTGATGGTTTGGTGGATAACTAATGGGACTATGGTATATAGGATCCAGGGTTTGAGATGTGCATGGCTGTTTATTTTGTTGATGGGCAGAAGGGCTGTTGGATACAGAGAGATTAAGGCACTTTTGAGCAGTTGTAAGCGGGTTTGCGCAAAGGTAAGCACTGCTAACCTGCCGTTACATCTGCTTACACAGTGTTAGCTTTAGAATTACTTAACCAGTGTGGGCATTGCTTACCGCCTCACAAACGGCCTTAAGCCCACTTACTAGTGCTTAAATATGCTTACTACTGCTTATTTCTGCTTAGACCTGCTTACTAGTGCCTTATTCATTATGACTCTGACACCTCACATGTGCATTTACTGCAGTACTCCAGTTCATAAAAATATGTTATTTAGTGAGTTATGCAACATAAATATTACTCATAATGTGTTTTGCCATGGAAAATGGAATCTGCTGCCGAGGGACTCAAACCGGGAATGTCTGCTTGTAATGCGAATGCTCTGCCCACTAAACTATTTCTATGCTGCTTCATTTGCATTTATCTTCCTTGTTATCCTCTTCAGCCATTTAAGCTGCATTAACCGTAGCTAAGCGATGGGTACACCCGCGCACCTAAGGTTAGCTGTAATCGGATTTTTAAAAAAATAAAAGGGTTTCTTCATTTTATTTATACATTCTGTTTCTGTTATACACAAGGGGGACTGTTGCTGGGGATATGCGGTCACCTATGAGTGGTCTCGCTCATTGCATACCCCTTTCTGCTGTTCTTCATTGCAAGGGCGTATTTATTCTGAGAGCTCTGCTCTCAGACACACCCCCTGCACTCTTACATGCTCCATGTAAACCTAGGTGCTTGGGCAGCATGCCTCATTAATATGCATGGTGCGCTGCCATCCTGCTCCTAAATGGTCGCTTCCATGCAGGACTAAGCTAGTCCTGCACAGAAGAGTAGTAAATCCGGGGGAATATGTAAACATAGGTATAGAATAGACAAGTCATATGTCAATGATTTAATAGTTAGAAAATTTTTAGCCAGTTTATAGAGACATTAAAGGTAAGTTTATATACAAACAGGAAAATCCACAATAAAAAGGAACCAGAAATGGTAATTAGTCCAACTTTATTCACTAAAACAACCACTATTAGCGCTTTCATCTGTGATAAACAAACTTCATCAGATAAAATACACTTGAATAGTCCACCATATTTAAAACACATTCTATCATCATGTGACTTCTAATGTATCACATTTGAAGAACCCACACACAATTATAAGCACTGTACAATGTATCACAGCAAAAAAAAAAAATATATATATACATATATATATATATATATATATATATATATATATATATATATATATATATATACAAACACTCATCTCTAAAAAGCTTTAAGCTTTAAAACTGGATGAACATATATCAACTCATTTAAGCCTGGACTCAGACTTGCATTACATTTCAATTGCCACAGCATTTCCTTTTTATCTAAATGCAACCCCAAAGGACCACCCCTTGGATTTTCAATCAACTTCTCCAAAACAACAAATTTAAAACTATGTGTAGGATGCAATTTTATGTGCCTAGCCAAAACATTTGTTTCTTGTGCTTTAGAAATTATATGCACATGTCCCCTTATCCTATCTTTTAATGCCCTTTCTTTTCTGCCCACATAAAAAATATTTTATTTATTTTACATTTGTTGACCGGGATAGTCTAACTGGATTTATGTCCATTTTCAGTAGAGTTCCGGGGAGATAAGCTCCAACAGATTATTAGACTACTAACATAAAAGTACTAGTAGTTATACAGTTAAATACTACAAATTTTAAACAGTTCAGGAATCTTCACAATTTATACAAAAAACATGTTACAAGCATTAGATAAGATATTTTAGACTTTATGTACAAGACTTCATTAGTAACTAGAAAGTAATTGTTAAACAAATGCATACTTCAAGTTTCAACAGTTCAGCAATGCTCACAGTTTAAACAATACTTGTTGTCTGCCTTAGGTAGGATGCTTTAAAATTATATGCAGAAGAATTTATCTAAGTATTTTAAATTATCTCTATTAGGATAAGATACGTTTTTTGCCAAAGATAGGCCTTGATCTATAAAGACACAGATAGAGCAGGAATTAGGTCTTAAGAGAGGGTATTTGGGATATAGTATGAGATTAGTCTGGATTTGTACAGGGGCATAACCAATGGGTTTTAAGATAGAGTTTCAGATTGTGTTTAAAAAGTGTAAATGAAGACAGTGATGTATGTTCATGGGGGAGTTGGTTCCAATACTTTCCAACTGCATTTGAGAACAGAGCATCTCCTGCCATGTTATTAGATTTACCTGTTGATACAAGTAGTTTATTAGATGAGCATAAAGTTGAAAGGTTCTTATAGTGGGTAATGAGATTAGCAAGTATTGGGGTATTGGTAGGTTGGAAAAGGATTTTGTGGACAATGGTGAGTTGTTTAAAGTGAATCTGATTCAGAAGCTCTAACCAGCCTAATTGTTTCAGATTATGGCAGTGATGGGTCCTAAAGGAGGAAGCAGTAGCAAATCTGGCAATGCTATTGTAAGTGTTGGCTACCTTGTTAAGGTTATTTTTTGATAAGTTAGTATATATGGAAGAAGCATAAAGAAGTGTGGAGATAAGGTGGGAATATACAATAGTGGTTCTGGCTAGTGGGGAGAGAAAGGGTTTTATCCTATAGAGGGAGCCTAGTTTCCTGTTGACAGTTATTATGGTATTGTTGATATGGGTTTCAAAGTTCAGGTTGTTATCAGTGATTACCCCTAGAATTTTGGTTGTTGGATCGGGAGATATGAGTGTACCATACCATATATGAGTGTATTGGATTAGACTGAAAAGTTCATTGGGAGTGATTTACAGGTAGGAGTGAAGAGGAGGATTGTTTTTTGGGGGGTTCAAGAGGAGACAGCATTGTAGAAACCAATTTTCTGTTTTATTGAACATTGTCTGAGTTAGAGTCTGTAGTTGGGATTGAGATTTAACTGAGCAGATTATTGTCGAATCATCTGCGTATTGTACACAATTAGTTAAAGGAATAGGTAGGTTGAGGTCATTGATAAATACTGAGAAAAGGAGGGTGCCCAATATAGAGCCCTGAGGAACACCTAGGGTAATTGGGAGATGGGATGAGAGGTTGTTGTCTCATAGGACTGCCTGCTGTCTATTATCAAGGTAGGACTGGAACCATTTTATAGTCTTTGTGTCCAGAGAGAAGGATTTTAGAATATTGAGAAGTAAGTGCTGGTTGACCATGTCGAATGCTTTTGAAAGGTCAATGAAAAGTGCTGAAGAGAGAAGATTGTTATTACATTTTTTATTGATGCTGTCAGTGAAGGATAGGAGTGCAGTTGTTGTACTGTGGAAAGGCCTGAAGCCATGTTGAGATTTGGCCAGTAAATTGTTCTGGAGTAGGTGATCTAGTAACTGTCTGTGGATGCACTTTTCCATTATTTTAGCTAATGGGGAAAGTAAAGCTATGGGACGATAGTTAGAATATTCTCTGGAGTTTCCATCCTTGTGTAGGGGGATAATGTAGGAGATTTTCCAGATGGTGGGAATAGTGCTTTTTTGTATGGTTCTATTTATCAGCAATGATACAGGATAAGCTATGACTATGGCTGCCTTTTGCAGGTATTCAGCAGGTAGCTGTTCAGCTGAGGGGTTAGTGGGTTTTAGTTTACTTAAGAGGTTGCAGATGAAGGAAGTTGGGATAGGTTGCAGGTTTAGAGTTGGAAAAGAGTTAGTAGTATTGGTTGGAAGGGCAGAGCTATTGGCTGTTAGTCGATTAGCAAGTGTTTGGATGGTCTCAGTGAAGAAGGTATTAAAAGCATTAGCAGTTTGCTTTGGATTGTCGGAATTTGATCCTATAGGGGGTGGTGTTGCAGATTGGCCAGGTTGAAGTAGTCTGTTTATGCTAGCCCAGAACTTTTGTGGATTATTTTGGTTAGTCTGTTCGAGGTGGAAGTAAAAGGTTTTTTTTATCTTTGATTATAGCTTTCTTAGTCTCATTTCTTTTTTGCCTGAATTGTTGTTGGTCTATGGGGTTTTTAGTTGTTCTCTATAGTGCCCAAACTTTATTTCTCTGTTGAATTTTCTGCCTGGTTTTCTTTGTAAGCCATGTGGTGGGTTTAGATTTAATTTTGATGGAACGCTTTGCTGCATGATGGTTAAGGATTGTTAAGCATTAAAGTAGTTTGTTGCTTCGTCAAGTGGGAGGTATTTTATAGGTGACCAATCACATTCTTTTAGTTCAGCTTGGAGTTTATTGAGGTTAAAGTTTCTGTTGCTTCTTATCATTTTATATATGGTTAGGTTGTGTGAGCTCGACCTTTGCCTGATTATGTAAGTGAGAGAATGGTCACTTACATCATCAGGGAGGGTCCCTATATTATAGAGTTGTTGGTGATTATTTATTAGAATCCAGTCTAGGATGGATTCTTTGTTATTGGGTTTATTAATTCTGGTTAGGAAGTTAATTGTTTGTGAGAAGCCATTAATGTTAATATGGGAGGTTGGTGATTCAGCAGAGCAGTCCTTCCAGTCTATATTAAAGTCTCCAAGAATTATTGTCTCTTGGGGAATTTTTGTGGAGAGTTCATCCAGGATACCTTCCAGAGTGGTGATGTTGTTACCAGGGGGCAAGTAGATACATATTATATTTAGGGATTTGCTGAGATTAAGTTGAAGTTTGGTGCTAATATTTTCAGAAAAGGAACCAAGATCTAATATAGATATTTGTAGCCCTTCTTTTTAGAGGATAGCAACACCCCCTCCTTTTTTTACTTTGCGGTCTTGTCTCAAGATGTTGTACCCAGATGGAATAATTTCAACATCTTGTGTAGTGGGTTTTAGTCATGTTTCTGTTAAACAAAGTATATCAAAGGATTGAACATCCAGGAGAGCATGGAAGTGGGCAATTTTATTATTTATGCTGCGAATATTGAGATGAGCTATATAGAGTGAGTTGGGAGATTTAGATGGGATATTTGGGGTAGCGGGAACATGAATTTGTGGTTCTGTGCTTGTTTTTTGCCCTGGTCTTGGGTTAGGATGAATATCCCCATCTACTAAGGAGAGGTGTAATAGTTTGTTTAAGGGATTGTGGAGGTTAAAGTAATGGTGAAGAGGTTTTTTTTAGGTTTTAGATAGTTGTATTTGATATGGGTCAGTCTGTGATATTTAGCAGGTAAATAGCAAGGTAAAGATGTTATATGTATGTGTTCTGGGGAGTTAATTAGAGGTATAGTACTTGTTTGTGCATTAGGGAAGTTCAGCTGTAAATATTTTGACTGTTCATATGAGGTTAGCAGGTAGGTTGCTGTTAGAGAAAGTAGGAGAAAAACAATGATTAGGTGCCTTAGTTGGATTTGGAAAGGTTGTGATTGCATAGTGACTAATAAGCTTACTGGTGTTCTTTAAAGGGGAGGAGTTATACTTGGGGTGATTAGAGAGAGGTGTATGTATAATGTTAGCAAGATGACTATTGTGATTGGATTGGAGAGAAAGAGGGTGTGGTGAGGCTGTATAAGCTTAGGAACAGTAGGGGTGGGTGGCAGTGCAAGACTCAGATAGGGCTGCATACACCACATGAGATGTAGCTAGTAAAACTAAAATAATCCAATGAATTCCCCTACTTAGAATGTATATGTGTCTGTATGCCCCAGTATTGTTGTAGGACCAACATATAACCATCTCTTCTCCTGCAATAAAGGTTAGCTACACATACACTACAAGCATTATATAGTGTAGTGACTTTTCCTTGCCAAATAATAGAGCACATTATTTCTTTCACCTACTAGCCTTTATGGACAAGACATATCTGACATTAATATCTATCCTTAATAGTATACAAGCAGTGTTAGACAAGACACATGCTTAAAAATTGGTACCTTACTGATTATTTTTTCCAAATAACTACTCTCTGGTCTGGTAGTTTCCTCTCCATTCACCCTTGCTCCACTCTGTTTAACTCCGCTAGCCTACTTTACTCCCAATTCCTACCCACCTCCACTACAACTACATTTATACTATTCTTAACCCCACCCACTCTAGCACTCCCCCAATCACATTCATAACCATATTAGCCTAGTACTTTACCATACCTCTTAACTAATCATCCAAGTCTACTAGAATACCTGACTGTCCAAAACCCCTCCCCTTTCACATACCACCACAACCCATTACTAATCTATCCCATCACACTATCTCTACCCCAAACCCTTTCACTCCACTTAATTAGCTTTAAAATGCCTTATGCTTGACCTGCTATGATCGTACCATCTGCCTTGCTCTGTCTTTAAACATATTCTACATCACTCAATTCCAAAAAAATCAATATAAACACAAAAATCCATAAAAACTATGCAAAGCATACAAAGAACTACTCAGACTTATCAGCTAACTTATTTAAGCTAGACCCCATAAATTCATAAACTAACAATTTTGCAATCCTACTCAAATTCTAAACTATATTTCTATTCAAAACTAAAACCCAAAATAGCATATTACAGGGTTAGTGTCTGCAGTGATACTGATAGCTTTTGATACTCATAGTTTTTATTCTGAAGACTCATTTCTGCTGTTGCTTGGCTAGCTCCAGATGCTGTCTGCTCCATTGGCCCTCACTGTGCTCAGGTTCAATCTGCTCCCCTTCCCTACCCCCATGCCCACGCACCCCAGGATCAAATTCCTTTTTTCCTAGACAGGCTCCTCCTCATCTCCCTATCTTCCAATCAGTACTCCACCTACACTTTTCAATATCACTTCTTCCATTATCTCATCAAACGATGTGTCCACACTCATCACCATTGGTCCTCCCAATCTCCCTTGCTTTCCTTAACCTTCTGCACTTAACTTCCATCCAGCCAATACACCGTAATGCAAAACCTTTACCTATAACCTCAACCGTAAGTCCACCTACACCCAGCTACCACCAAATTCACACAGGGCTTATTGCATTATACAACTACCCTGCTACCAGATTTAATCTAGCAACTAAAGCAAATACTAAACTTAGCCTAACAACTCTGTATAAGCATTCCATACTTATAAGAAAACTAATAACCACAAACCTACCTCTCAATAAAGAAAAACTTCCCCTATGCGGGAACATCCACATCAACCCTTGACCAATCCTAAATCCCACAACCCAACAAACCAATAAATCTCTCACCGTAGCAACCATTAACCTGCAAAGTATCAGGAATAAAATTCCAGACTTCCATGCCTAGATTTCACACAGTAAGCCAGCTATAATAGCAACCATAGAAATCTGGCTTAAACCATATATAAAAAACTCAGAATTTCTGTCACCTAGCTACTCCTGCTTAACTTAAAACAGACCCTGTAAAAAAGGTGGAGGTGTTGCATTAATTTACCCAAGTCATTTCATGTTAGTACCATATACCAATCCCACCCCACAATTTGCATCGGCCAAAACTGTTGTAGATTTAAAACAACTGAATACCAGCAAAAAGCTCTGCATCACTGGAATCTATATCCCAGTAGGAATTAATATAGCCATCCTAGAACAAATCTTTGCCTGGACTTCAAAAACCTTTACCAGTGAGACAATTATCCTTGGAGATGTCAACATAGATTGGACAGAAGTCACAAAAATCAACCCTCAATAAATATAAATCTATTCAAGTATACCCAGCTTATCAATTAAATAACTAGACCCAACAAAACAACAGCTAGTGGTTCCATCATAGACTGATACTAGTCTCATACCCAAAGTAGCTTCAGCAGGGACTCTACCTCAAACCATAAGTGATCACCTCTCAGCATACATAATACACAAATCCAGCCTATCCCCCAGCCAACACCAGTACAGAATAACTAGAAATATCTCCAGTTCCGACAAAATAACTCTAAATGACAGCCTGGCACACAAGTATACTGGAGCATTCCCAAAGTCCTTCCACTAGATGAAGCTGTTGAATTCTTTAATTCAACCTTCTTTAAACAATCTAGCTCCCATATGGCAAAAAAGAATTAAAAACAACAATACTATCTGGCTTACTCATCCCACAAAACAACTGATGTCTAAAAGAGGCACATGCTGGAAGCTTAAGACCCCCAATACCTCCAATAATTCAAACACCTTTGCAATCAAGCAAAACATGCAGTAGTAAAAGACAAAAAACAATTATATCTGACCAAAAATGCCATAAACAAAACCCTATGAAATTCTGGAATACAATCTCAACCCTACTTAACCCAGGATCCAATAACAACTACTGTCCTGACCCAGAAAAATCCTCCCCAGAAATTGGCACAATGTTTAACTCACATTTTATAGACTCCATTGCTAAACTTACAGGAAACTTCCCTCAAATAAATATCACAGCACACTCACCAAATATAAACTCCATGCCAGATATCACCTTCTCCCCCATCCCTAACTCAACTATCTTGAAACTACTCCTTAAACTCAATCCATGTACTAATGCACCTGATAACCTACTCCCAATATACCTACAGATGTCAGCAAAGTCTATAGCTTATCCAGTTAGCATAACTATTGTTAGATCTCTCCAAGAACAGCAAGTACCCACTCTCTCAAAAAAAGCTTATATTCTCCCACTACATAAATGTGGGCAAAACATAGATTTCAGCAATTTCTGACCCCATAGCAATCCTTTCCCCTCTATCCAAATTTCTAGAAAAATGTGTTCACAATCAACTCCTAAAGCACCTCCTAGATATTAAAATCTTGTCCCCTCAACATGGTTTCAGACCTGGATACAGTACCAACACTGCCCTTATATCATTCTTGGACACTGTAAACTGTGCAAGAGGCAGAGGTAAAATTGTGTCCTCTTTATTCCTTGACCTATCAAAGGCATTTGATACCACCTCACGTCCCCTACTACTCACTAAACTATCTAACCTAGAAATTTCACCCCCTAACTTAGCTGGTTCTCTAACTACCTAATAAATAGAAAACAAGCAACAAAGTAGGACCAGTACTTCTCACCTTATCTCCTGATATCAACAGGAGTTCCCCAAGGCTCTATACATTGGCCCCTCCTTTTCAGTATATTTGTTAATGGCTTCCACTCTTCTCTGTCCCAAACCTCACTTATTCAATACGCAGATGATTCCACCATCATCTGCTCTGCCTACTCCACCAGTGAACTCCGAAAACTAACTCAAATTGCCTTCTCATCAACAGAAACATGGGTGAACAACAATTGCCTTGCCCTAAATGTTAACAAAACCAAACTCTTTCTATTCACCACTAAAAGATCCACAACCATACCAAGGTCAGAATTTACTATTCAGTCTCAGAACAGCACTGTCATCAAAGAAGTGCCTCACACTAAACTCCTTGGAGTTACTATCGATGAAAATCTCTTCTTTGACTTTCATATCCTAAACAATATCGGAAAGACCCACCAAAAGTTAGGTCTGCTTTACAGACACCTAACTTACCTTAACCACTCAGCCAAAAAAGACTAGCATCCTCCTTTCTTTTAGCATTTCTACTATATGGTGCCCCCCTGCTCACAGACATTCAACTCTCTCTAAAAAACAAACTTGAATCCTGTTACAATAAAGTAGCAAAGTTTGCCAACAATGTTACATATATCACACATCACTGTATATCCCTTCAAAAACTCAATTGGATCAAACTACCATACTTTCTAACTTACCTACAACTCACCACTGCACATAAAATCATAACTAAGCCAGAAGATTGCCCATCCCTAGCCTCACTAATGCCCCCCCTACAACCGCACTAGATACCACATCACAACATTTTCAAGAGGTCTCTGCAAGAATACCTCTCCAAACTATGGCTCTGTACATAATCAAATAATTCTTCCAGCATTACATGAAACTAGAAACCTCTTCTAATAACTTTACTTTGAAATATCTATCTATCTTCACTTAATTTAACTCTTCTCCCTCTCATTGGTATGCATCATCAGCTACAAGATGAAATTTAAATAAAAGAAGGCTTAATTCTAATTGTATATCAACATGTATATATTGTACATGGATGTAAATCATTGTTATTTTTGTCTTTTTGTATAATGTTGCTTACTAGTAATTTGAATCTGTTAACAGTCGTTATGTAAATTTATCTCACCAATTTATATGTAATATGTGGAGCTTTTCTCACCGGGCCTCCACTGAAAATGAGCACTCCTAGGCCCAGTGAACTATCCCGGGAAACAAATGCAAATACATTAATAAATAAATAAATAAATATGTTTACACAAACTACTACTTCTCCCATTTCTCAAATATATCCCAATGTGGGAACATCCACCCGAATCCAGGTCCAACTCCCATCACAAACAACATATCCTCCTCCAATATACTACATCTAGTTACACTAAGTCTATGCCGTATCTGTAACAAAATAGCTGGCTTCCATGCTTGACTGTCACACCATACCCCCTGACATACTGACAATCACAGAGACTTGGCTAAAGCCAAATATACAGGACTCTGAACTAATTGCTTCTTCCAGATTACAACATAATACGATATGACAGAGCACAAAATAGTAGGACAGGTAACATTAATATAGCCTAACATAGACACTAGTACCCTACTCTAAGCCTATCCCAAAATTCAATAATGCAAAGATCCTAATAGCCTTCTTAAAATTAAATAAGACCAAACCATTGTGTAGTACCATTCTGTATATTCTTCCTGGTCATAACACTCCCATCCTAGAAGATATCCTATCCTGGATACCACAAAATATCACCAGTGAAACCATCACCATGTGCGATGTCAACATCAACTGGCAAAACTTAACTTCTGATTTACCAACCCACAGTATGAATCTATTTGGATTCAGACAACTCATTAAAATACCAACTAGACTTAAAAAAAAAACGCAGCCAATAATTTATTCTGGGCTGGATTTTCATCACAGATCCTAACAAACATGCCAAATCTGGTATTCTCCCTGACACTTTAAGCAATCACCTACCTGTATACACCTATAGGACTACAATCCATCTGAATAAAGGCCATAACTATAAAACATCCTGAACTGCAACTAACGTCAACCCGGAACTGTTCATTAATTTATTAAAATCCTTAAACTGGTCCATGTTGAAAACATTACCTATACTTGATGCAGTTAATCAGTTTAATAAAATATTTCTAATAGCCTAGCCCCACTTTGAACAAAAAAGAACTAAAGTCAGTCACATGTATTGTCTAACAAAGCCCACAAAATGTTTTCTAATTAATAGGCACAAAGCTTGGAGGGAATGGTAAAATAATAAAATTGACCAAGATTTATAAAATTACGGACACCTGTGCAATCAGGGAAAAAAACGTATAACTATTGGCAAAAAATGCTACTATACTAAACAACTAACTAGCCATAAAAACAGCTCAAAAAAATCTAGTCTACCAACTCTTCACTACTAACCCTAGGATCCATACAAAACCTCAGCCCTTACATGGACAAATGCCCATCACAAATTGTAGCAATGTTTAACACATACTTCATTAAAAAATATAGCTGATATGATCACAAACCCAAGCCATCCCAACATTCCTACCTCTTTGCATGCTAACAATCTTATCCTCAATCCATCCCTCTCTCAAACCTCAACTAAAACCACCACACTTATATCCCACTCATCTCAAAACATATCCACTACAGCCTTACCAACTCCTGACTTCACACTGAAACCTGTTCCCACTAAGTACATATTAACATTCCTGCAGAAAATCAAACCCTCCTCTGTTTCTGCATATAATCTCTCAGCCAAATGGCTGAAAATGGCTGCTGATGCTATTACCTATCCTATCAATATTCTTATCAACAGAGCCATCACTGAATTTTATGTCCCCTCCCTATGGAAACAATTCTTCATAATTCTACGACACAAAGGAGGTAAATCTACTGAAATGTCCAACTACAGCCCCACTGCCATCTTATCCCTTCTTTCCAAACTCTTAGAAAAATATGTGCACAAACAATTCCTAAACCATCTTCTCCACAATGAACTAACTTCCAATCAACATGGGTTTAGTCCAGCTCATAGCACAACAACTGCATTAATATCCTTCATGGACATAGTTAACAAAGCAAGAGACTCTGATAAACTAACCTCAGCACTATTTCTTGATCTAGCCAAGGCTTTGACACTGTCTCATACCCCAAACTCTTATAACAGCTCGCAAACCTAGGCCTTTCTCCATCCTCTCTGCAATGGTTTACAAGCTATATATCTGACAGACTGAAATGACAAGACTAACCTTCCCAATACATAGATAAAAAAACTGGAGACCCTCAAGGCTCCATCCTTGGACCCTTCCTCTTCAATGCTTTTATATATAACCTTCACACTTCTTCCTGTCAATGTGCTCTAATACAATAAGCCAATGACTCAACTATCATTTCCTCCTCCAACAACATAGAACACCTTAGGCAAATAGCTGAAGATGACTTCACTTCTGTTGAGTCTTCTCTCATTGATGCACAACTACTACTCAACCCCAATAAAACAAAGCTCTTCCTTTTTACACCAAGATCACTGTCTACAGACTTCAAGATCTTTTCCCTAAATACCACAGAAACTGAAATGGTCCCACAAACAAAACTATTAGGAATAATTGTAGACAACAAACTTACCTTTGATCTTCATACTCATAATACTATCAAAAAAACAGACTAGAGGGGCGTGGCTAGGATGCTGAACTGATAGCTGCACTTCATTTCAGCTCTCTTACCTCAATACAATTCCTGACAGGAATTTTACAAAATAATATTTAATTTGAAGAAATTTTTATTACTAACTTATTTCTAATAACTCTGAGCATCTATAAGAAAAATTTTATTGTCAGAACTTGAATAATTCCTGTCAAATTAATTACTGGAAAATCAGCACCAATATCAGCTTTACAGCATGAGTCATCTAAGGAATACAGCACAAGACTCTTCTCTCAAAAAGACCTGCAGTCTCTCATTACAAATATACAGGAACTTACAATAAAAATCGACAAGATGGACAATAAAATAGATACTTTTAAAGAAAAGTGCTCACAACAACTGGAACAGCTTCAAGAAATGTTTACACAGCAGAAAGGACAGATATCACTTATTGAACAGTCATTAAGTGACATTGACACTAGAGTCCAAATAGAAGAACAACAAACTGAATTCTTACTTCAACAGAATACATATTTACTAGAAAAGCTTGATGATATGGAAAACCGAACAAGAAGAAATAATATTAGAATATATGGTCTACCAGAAAAATCTGAAGGGGACAATATGATAAACTTTCTTACCACCTGGATACCAGATGTAACAAAAATACCTGAAGCTCTTTCATATGGTATAGAACGGCGCATAGATCACTAGCAGCTTCTGGAAATGCTTCTTCTCCGGTAAGAACAAGCCGAGATCTATAATTGTGAGACTTTTTTCTACACAAGATAAAGATCTTATATTAAGAAATGCTTGGGCAAATTCTCCCATCAAATACAATGATTCATTAATAAGATTTGACAATGATTATTCTACAAAGGTGGTTTCAAAAGAAAAGAATTTCTACCAATAAAAACCTTGAAGAAAAAGCAACTGAAAGTCCATCTTTTATTTCCAGCAAGACTGAAAGTTTTTCTACCAAATGGAATAAAAATCTTTGAAACAGTAGATTCAGCAATAAAATACCTTACCAACAACAACATCCTAACACATGAAGAATCTATGGACTGGACAATAAGTACACAAGAGAAATGCTGAAGTAAATAATTGGAAAACTGTTGAGCAAAAGAAAAAAACTAAAGGACAAATAATCTTACATATGTTATATTCTGTAAAAATCTAAATAATAATACTAAGAACAAAAGAAAAGTTCTTACTGTCTTCAAGTTACACCAAAACAGGTACTGTTTTCAATTATATTTTAAATGTCAAAATTAGCATAAATGTAAATACATTTATCTCAAATCACATCAATATACTAAGCATAATTTAAACATTACTCTATTTTTCATTATTATCCATCTATTATTTTCATATTCTTAATCAGAGTAATCAATGCATAATAATGTTCCCAAATAGTTTATTTATTTATTTATTTATTTATTTATTTTCTCTCTTTGTGTTTTGTTGTTTTTATTTTTCTCTTCTTTTATTAAATCTTCATTAACTTATAATACTTTAATCAGTATATGGTTATATTGCTTAATAGGTATAGTAATGGCTGCTATATAACTTATTATTAGTTACATCCCTGGTAGTATTACTTTTTATAAGTTAAAAGTGTCCCTGTTTGGATAAACGCTAATGCTGGGCAGAAATGTGTTGCTTTTGAAATGAAGTATTTCAGTTAAGATGTATCATAAGACTACTTTAAATAATCTTAAAAGATGTTCTGCCTTTGACCCATATGCACATACTGATATAGTCCAGTGAAAAAATATGTTTTAAGTGATATTTTGAGGCTATAAGTCATGTGTGTTGTGGCTCCAGACATCCGGAGTTGAAAGATGCTTGTGACTAGCTTAGATATCCTGTTGTCTTTTCTTTTGTAGAGAAATAAGGCATAGCATGTTTAAAATGCAAAGTTTGACAGTTGTGAACACTACTCCGTAAACTAGAGTGCTCGCGTGCACATTACATGAGTTTGTCACCAAATAAGAGGAGGGAAAAGAAAAAAGAAAAAACACATACCTTTTCCCGCTTGGTTCTCGAGACAATTTAACAGCCACAAACATCACTAGAAACTTGAGTTACTTATTGCTTGTCGCATTTACTTGTGTACCCTATCCCCTGACTCTTTCTAATTGACGTCTAGTCAGAAAATAAGCTAGGTTCACATTTAAAGATACAGAAACCTAAATTCCTTCTAAGGAAATATAAATAATATAAAAGGTTCATATAAATATACACAGATATTTATTTTTGAAGCACTTTCAGTTTATGGCTACTGATGTCTTCTAGCACCTTGATAGATAAGGACATATATCTGCTTGTCTTTCTATCAGTTTAGATTTCCAGACATTTTAGCTATCCCTTACTATGTTTTATACAGCAGAGTTTAAAAGCAGAAATTAATCATCAGCAAATAAAATCACTGCTGTTTTACAAATTCTCTAAAGAAACTAGTAAATGTTAAGCAACTGACAGGTTTGTTTTGGGAGGTTGCCATTTCCCACACTGGTGCTCCTGCAGAATACTACTGATGTCCTGCTGCCAAGGTATGCCCTCGGGTGGGCGGTGGGATGCAACAAGAAGGTTGGATGTGCATTTGGCAAATCAAACATTTAGATGGCGGTATGGTATACTAGATGGAGAAAGTGGAAGCAATGATTGTATAGGCAACTATAATGAGTAACATAACAACAGTGGATTTGACCCGTGTGTCAATTATACAATGTTTATATCCCATGTGGCTTTGGGCTTTGTCGAAGCATCTGTGTTCTACACACATATTGTGTTGGATCTGATTTGAGTGGAAGGGGAGAGGCTTAGCCCACACCCTAATTTGTTACTGGGTTGCCATGCATTATGGGCATGCATTGTGGCAGGTACTCAACGGGCTATCCATCCTTAGATGGCTCATGCTGTTCCGTTTGCTCATCTGAATGGTGACTGCAGCTGTGCTCTTCTTGTTATGTTGCCTGGCTGTGGCTTCACCCTTCTTATAATATTGCCTGGCTTTTTACATTATCAAGAATGACATAATACTAGTGTATGCGGGTATATCATGTTACTGTTAGTGTGGACAAGGATGCTTGACAATGCAACTATGATTCTTGAACCTTTCTGCAGACGGGTGTGTTGTCTGGCAGTTGAGAGCCTGGTTGTTCCTGATCAGCGGACCTGTATTTTTGTGTTTCAATGTGACTGCATGAAAGGATGCCAGTATTGGTCTGCAAGTTTGGTGGGCAGTAGATTCGTTGGGGATTGATTTGAGGAGACACTTGTACTATGGCTGGGGCACTTGACATTTGATAAATGTATCCTCTCAATGATGCGTTCTGTCTGGTCATTGGCTGTAAAACAGCTTTTCTGAGAAATATTGTTGTGGTGCCAGTTAATGATTTGGATTAAATGTTTCTATATACAGTCGTGAAGCAATTGCCAGGATAAAATGGTACTCTTGCAGTGCATGGATCATCGTGTCTGTCCTCGATGTTGGAGGAAAACAAGCTTCTTGGACACCTTTTTGACGTGGTAAAGTTGTTACCCCATGGTTTGAATACGTTTTGTCTCTTTGCTGCAAAATGGGTTGGGAATTTTGGCCTGTAATATTTTCGTGACATGGTGGTTTGAATCTTGGCAGCTTCCATTGTTTTGATGTGTTCTCCGTATACTTTTGTTCAGTCATAGGATTGAATTACTGGTGTTGAGTAGGTCAGGATTGTATCTCCAGCACTTGTTGTCAGCAGATAGACTCACTGGTTGGGTGTCAGTCTAAGCTGTGGGAGTTGATGTGTGATATACATAGATGTTTGCTTTGAGGGTGTGGTCAAGTGCGCTGCAGTTTTACCTCTGTACTGTGTCAGTTTTCAATGTGCAGGGTCCCTCTGAGGGTTGATGGAAGTGTTGGCAACAAGACACTCAATCAGGTAACAACATTATGAGTGGTCTCTTGGATAAGGGAGCTGTCTAAATTGTGATCTTGTTGTCTCCAGCCATGGGAATTGTCATTGAAAAGCTGAAAAATGCAATCAGAGGAACATATTTAATGTCTACTAAAGAAATATTAATATACTTATACATTGTATCGCATTTCAGTTTATGTTAAACATGAAATATGATGTGGTTTCAGAACTATTCATGTTTTTATTCCAATATGACTTTGCAAATATTAATTTAAACACTGGTTTCGGACTTGAGTAGTCTAAAACAATTACACAACAATGGTACTGTATTATACAGTAATGTCAGTAAATAGTTTTCAACAGATGTATGAAATATACAGTTATAGATTTTAACATGATGTTTATTAATACCCTAAATTATTTTGAAATGATACTACCTTAATCTAAATATTTGTACCTTTTGAAACCTGCTTAGAAGTAAGTATTATTGAATTACAATAAGATGAGTAAAGAATATATGTATATATTTTAGCTGATTAGATTATCTTAATATATTATTCAATTATCTTTATTTAAAACTAAGAGGATAATAGAAACTGATCCAAATATTATTTGTGAGGGTAGAAAGTTTGTTTGGTTAGATTCACTAACCAAACGAAGAGGTATATTACCTCATAGCAATAGGGAATGGTTTTAAGGTTAAGAATTACAAGTTTGGAAGTTCTTTGTTTTTTTTTTATTCTATCACTTTGGTGTCACTCAGAAACATGCAAAAATCATACAAGAAAAACTTTTTGAATACTGTATCCAAGATGGAACTAAGAATAAACAATATTTACATAAACTCACACATAAAACAAACTCAAAACTAGGAAATGAAATGTTTATCCATAAATGTTAATGGTCTAAATAATAGTAATAAAAGGAGAAGCCTATTCAAGTACATAAACTTACATAAACCACAAATAGTCTTTTTACAAGAGACACACTTATTAGATAGAGATATAAACAACTTAAATATTAATAATTACACAGTACTAATAAACTCTCAATACAAAACAAAAAAGAGGAGTAGCTATACTACTTCGCAACTCAACTATAACACCTAAAATAATTACTACTCATCAAGATACATCAGGTATGTTTTGTCTAGTTTCAATAGAGCTAAATAAGAGAATCTATATGTTAGTAAATCTATATTGGATCCCAGGACTAGGATTAAAAACAGTTAAACAGCATTTTGAAGAGATAATTCATTTAACTAAGGGTAGCCTGATATTGGCAGGAGACTTCAACTGTATAATGAATGAAAAAGATACAGATTCTAAATCCAAAAGAAGAAAACAACCCATCTCTAAAGCACTATCAAAATTTATAGATACATTGTATTTAAAAGATATAAATGAATTTGCAGAACCAGACTCACTAATCTTCACATTTTATTCTCATAGATATAAAACTAACTCTAGAATTGATAGAATATATGTTGCCAATGACCTAATAACAAAATTGACAAAGTCAAAATCATAAATTGTCCTTTATCTGATCATAATGCCATAGTCTTTGAGATAGAGCTTACACCATTTTATTCAAATCCCATTACTAGGATACCTTCCTATATCACAAAATTGAGAGATTTCAAAGAATTTTATGAAGAAACAATCAAAAACTTTCTAGAAATAAATTACACAGAAGATATTTCAGAAATATATGTCTGGGATTCATTAAAAGCAGTTACATATGGAAAGATATTATCCTGGTACATAAATAAAAGGAAGTTATGGAATAAAGATATGCTAGACTTACAAAACAAAGCAGATAAATTGAAACTGGAAATACAAAAGGGTAATGCTACTCAAGTTCAAGAACTTACACAAATCAATAAGAAGTATACAGAATTGCTACACCATAAGATTATGATTAACTTAGAAAAGATAAAAATAAACTCATACTCTACTAATTCAGCACACCTGAGATACTTAACTAATAGAACAAAAAATAATTAAATCTAAGCAAATAAAAGAAATATTTATTCCCAATACTAACAAAAGAGTTACAGAACTAAATGATATTTTAGAAGCATTCAGACTCCAATTTAACATTGATAATTCCATAAATACTCAAGATACACCTACTAAGGATATAAAAAATACTTAGAAAACAATATTCATATTAAATTAACACAAGAACAAATAGACATTATAAACAAACCAATCAATATGACAGAATTAAAATCACAAATTAAAAAGCTCAAGACAAATAAAGCACCTGGCCCAGACAATATGCTACCAGAAATGTATAAATTAATACCCAATCAAGCCATATCTTTATTATTAAAAGTATATGATATAGCCAATAAAGATTTGAATATACCACCCTCTTGGAAATATTCATTGATATCCCCAATTATCAAACCAGATAAAGATGAAAAACAGTGTTCCTCATATAGGCCAATATCATTACTCAATATAGACTACAAGATGTTTATGGCTATATACGCAGATAGGATCAAACACTTTCTTCCTTTCTTAATTCACAAAGATCAAACAGGTTTTATTAAAGGAAGAAATACTTCAGATAATATTAAAAGAATAATAACATTAATAGATTATAGCAAACATAAAGTCCTAAATTTAAATGTAATCTCATTAGATATTAATAAAGCTTTTGATTCAAGTTAACTGGAACTTTCTTTCACTAGTTTTAAAAGAATATAACTTTCCTTCTAATTTTAATAATCTTATCCAAATACTATATGAAAAATCTACTGCATATGTTAAACTGGGATCATATAGATCAGGCCCTATAACAATAAAAAGGGAACTAAACAAGGTTGCCCTTTATCACCATTGTTATTTGCATTACTCATAGAACCCTTTGCAAATCAAATCAGATCAAACAATAACATAAAGGGCATTTGTATTAATAAAATGTTAAACCTTAAAATCCAACTCTTTGCTGATGACATACTATTAACTCTCTCAGATGCAAATGAGTCTTTGAATGCTCTATTTAACTCCATGAATAAATTTCAAAATATTTCAGGCTTAAAATTTAATGAAAACAAAACTAAAATTATGCCCTGTAATTGTAAAAAAAAAATAATATAAACAAAAGATTTTCCAAATATATAGTAACAGAAAGTAAATTATTATATCTGGGAATAAATCTACTCAATGAATTAACAGATTCTCTAATATTTAACTATAATAAAATACTAGACAAAATAGAACAAACAATTGGTTACTGGAATAAATATATCTTTTCAACAGCAGACAGATTATATCTTATTAAAATAAACATATTTCCCAAAATATTATACTTAATACAAAATTTTTCATTGCCACCTCCCAAATATATTATTCAAAGATACAATAAACTAATTTTAAATTTTCTATGGTTTCCAAATAAACCCCGTATAGCCTTAAATAAACATTTGCCAGATTGGGAAGATGGTGGAATTAATTTACGGATATTGATTTATATATTACCTCATCTGTTATTAAAAACATAACACTATGGTTAAATAATTCATACACACCTATATGGAAACAAGCCCATGAGCAGATTTACATAGAAATCAATTATAATCACATACAAGACAACTTAACAGTAATACCATCACCCCTTATATGGATGTTAAAAGATTATTTTTAGGGAGAAGAAATAATATTAATAAATTGCCATCAAACTATGTAAGCTCTACACTTTCAGTGTTCAGAACATATATAAACAAAATACCAAATATTAATTCTTGGATTTTTTATTTTCCTATAGCTTTTACACCAAATATTCTAGATACATTCCAAATATCTAAAATAAATATACTTAAAGAAGAAACATTACTCTTTTGGCATCAACTTATAGAGAAAGGGAAAATTCTAATAAAGGAACAGATAATTTATAATTATAATATAAATAAAGACAATTGGCTGTTTTTACAAAATCTAAGGCATTTTCTTATAAATAAAATAGAACAAATGCAACCTTCAGTTAGACATGAAGCTCCAAAACTCATTGAATACCTTATTCTTATCACAAAACAGCCTTATCAGGGTACAGGTTATTTGTCTAATATCTATAAAATTGTTAAAAACAAAAACTATCATGAAAAATCATACTGGGATTATTATACTTTAATAAACAACCATCCTCCAGTTGAAGAAGAAAAAGTAATATTCTAAAATCTTCCAAATTTTCTACATTATCAAAATACTGGCAATTATTCACTTGGAGATATCTACATAGAAGTTTCTATACACCACATAGGTTAGCCAAAATGTATTCTATTGAAGATCAATGTTGGAGATGCCATACCAAGATAAAAGCAGATTGGCAGCATGTTTTTTATGAATGTATATGTCTCAATATGTACTGGAAATCCATTAATTATTTTTTTCAGACTGTTTATAATGATAATTTTCAATTAACAAAGTCTTTAATTTTATTCAACTCTCCTATTCCAAACTGTGTACCAAAAAAAGACACTAAAATTCTATGGTCACTATTGGCAATTTCACGTAAAATCATAACTATACACTGGAAAAATGAGGCTTCGCCTACGCTCAAGGAATTTGAGACTTTAACAACAACAGTTGCTCACATGGAAATATTAACAGTGAAGAACAGAACTAAAAGATCTACTTCTTACTATTACTCTTGGATGAAAGTACTGGAAATACTTGAAAATATCGAAGAAGATATATCATCTTATGTTTCTAACTTTATATAATATAGAATTTCAATGTTATTTGCATAGACACCAATGTAAATAGTTATATAATGGTTTGAAGTTAGTAATGTTTTAGAATTGTAAATATGTTATTTATCTTTATTTCATGTAATGTTTAAGACATCTTATTTGAAATAATAAAAAAAATATTTAGTGAAAAAAAAAAAACAGACCAAAAACTAGGGATGCTCTATTGAAGCAAACACTTTGTGGATATAGCCACTAAAACAACACTAGCCACAACTTACCTTCTACCCTTACGATATGATGCCCCCATATTGACCAACCTACAGACTACACTAAAAAATATGCTTGAATCTTTCTATAATAAGAGTGCTAAATTTGAATGGGTGCATCACACTACAACTACCATTGTACAGTTCTTAATTCCCTTATCTGGCTTGAACTCCCTCTAGATCTTAACTACCTCCAAGTAGCATCTGTCCACAAAATAATCTATAAGCCTGCAGCCTACCCTGCCTTAAACTCAATACCCAAAATTTATATCCCTAGCAGGACTCTCTGCTCAGAGGACAAGCAACTCCTCTCTCCACATGAACCAAATAAAGCTGCTGGACAAAGTCTATACTGCTACTCAGTGGCCAATTTATGGAATGCCCTACCACTTGATATCAGAGTTATCTCCAGCTTCGAAAATTTAAATATAATTTAAAAGACTTCTTACTTAAATCTTGGATCTGTTCCTGTTAAGAGCAGGCTGACTCCCATCCCTACCCAAGTCTATTTCCCCACACCTACTTCCTCTCCTCAATGTCTCCAGTAACTACCACTATCTCTTCTGTATCCTCTGTACTATATAACCTCCCAAATATAAACTCCCTATAACTTCTATCAATGTGCTCAGTTATTATCCTATATTTCCTTCCCCCTCCTCCATCCATCCTGATATTTATCTCTAAATCTTCCTCCTCTGCTTGATTCACTAACATGTTAAGATTCTTTTTAGTACACTGTGCTTAATCAATAGCCTATTTTTCTTTCTTCCCCATTGCCATCCATACTGATCTTTATCTCTATTTTTTTTCTTTTGCTAGGACTACTAACAGGAGAGAATTTCTGGATTATAAAATATATTATGTCAGTATATGATTTCCTAAAAAGGTATTGTCTATTTGTATTGTCTGTTGCCTTGTAAATATGATATTCTTTCTTTTTAATTTTTTTCTTCTAATTGGTATGTAGTGGAGCTTTCCATGTAAAAATATCCATCAATACAATGTATTTTTTTAATTTTTGTTTAACCTCTATGTAGCAGAGCTTTTCTCGGGCATCTGGTGAAAATGGGTACCTTACTCATTCAGACTTTCCTGGTAAACAAATGTTAAATAAACTAAATAAATAAAAATGCTGAGTGAATTTAGCAGATGTACAGACCTATCAGACAATATAAATCCAGCAATCAAAGTAATTATAATGGACAAGTGGGGATTGCAATGAGAAACAGTTTAGTTTTCAAATCAGCCTTAAATATTTTCATTCCAGCAAGCTTTTTAATGTTAAGCTATTATTGCATCCTACAAAGTACATATAGGCCGTGGTGGTGCAGTGTTTAGTGTTGTTGCCTCACAGCAAGAGGTTCTCCTGTTCGGTTCTTAGCTGGAGCACCTTCTGTGTGGAGTCTGCATATTCTCCCTGTGGTCGAGTGACATTTAAAGACCTACAGATAGGTGAATGGGTGTGCCTTCTTTGAAGGTTGGGTGTCGGGCTGGCTACTCGGCACTGTAAAAATCCACTGCCAATTATTACTGGACTGGAGTTCCACTGTGGCAAGACATTATTATTGACTTGAATTTTTGGGCAGTGATGTACCTGCAGTCATTGGAAATAATATAGTTGGATTACCAGCTATTACTATTGCCAAATAAAAATTATATGTGTTTGAGAACCAGCCACAAATTATTTTAGTGATCTCCAATGGAGGACCAAGAAATTATACTGGGAGTGAGCATGATCCCAGAGCTTAGCATGGTAATAAGCCATATGCTGCTTTTCTTGAGGATGTAAACAAGTGAGGGGCAGAAAACATCCATTTAAATGTTTTAAAATAAAGACTGCCTGTCCTAGTGGTACCATCTGTAATGTAAAGCATCACACTGCCACGATCTTGAATATAAATTTTCAACTTGATGTTTATGGTCAGATGGCCTCATATGAACTAAGAACTGATTATTAAGATCTGACACATATAAATTAACTTCTTAGGCATGGGGCTCATTATGTAATAGACTGCAACCCAGTAAGTAAGGCAATGGAAGAACACAGCACATTCTGTGTTATTGGTGAGACATGACAACACAGAAAATACAGACTGCACAGAAACGTAATGGGAATTCATTACAGAAAAGGAATCACACAGAGCCTTCTAACAAAGAAAAACATCATTGCAAACTGCACATAATAATTCAATGTAATATGAAAGCATAAATTACACCAGTCTGCCTGAATGTAACGTAAAACATTTTGGACATCAAGGTGTCAAATAGTGCTCTGCAGGAATGTGAATAAGCACATACATAATGGTTTGATCCTTTTCTGTCATTTATATGTGCAGTTTAAAATAACAAAAGTAGGAGGAAAAGCCTGAGAATTGTATCAGAAGACAGCTTTACTTTTTCCTGAAGTTAAAAAGCATTTGATGGATGGTAATCTCTACTTCAGTATATTAATCCAAACCGTGCCTGGTAACTCAGAATGAATTACATTCATAACATGTCAGGAATGTTCTCCTTTCTATGTCGATTTCAATACTGAAAAAAATAATAATGGCCACAGTTCACGTAATGCTACTGCGTAAAGCAAAACTGTTATAGTATTGCAGCTGCTTGTTCTGTTTCATGATTTGCAGGTTGCATTTAGTGCATCCATTACTAATGTTAATATTTATAACTGGCTGTTGCCTGCTATGTCACTTTTTGCGAGTTATAGTTTGGTCTGGTAAGAAAACATAGCCAGTGTACATTAACACAATATCCTGTACTTTAACACAATGCTTCTACTTCCCCTCTTCACACATTGTACAATGCAATGTGTCATTGATGCAATTAGCAGCCATGACAATAGCACCATAATGTTGTTGTCTTTCAGCTTTTCCTGGTTAAGAGTCGCCACAGCGGAACTCCGGCCCGCTAATGATTGGCAGTAGATTTTTACATGCCGAGTTGCCAGCTCTGACGCACAATCTTCAACGAAGGTACACCCATTCATGCATGTCTCCACACAGAAGATGCTTTAGCTGAGAATCGAACAGGACAATGTCTTACTGTGAGGCAACAATGCTACCACAGCACCACCACCATACTAATGCATGAAATTAGAGTTTCATACTGTTTATTGTTCAGAAAATGCATGCTGATGCAAAGATCTTTGTTCTATTAACTTTTAAGTTAATTGTAGTCATCCCAGACATTAGACTTTCATATATATTATTGTTCAGAAAATGCATTTTTATACAATGCCTGTTATTCTGTTAACTTTCAAGTTTTCCCTCATATCTGAAACACAGGCTGTAGGTGAAATGATATCCTTTCAATTTCCCTGTATATGAGTGTGCAGTATTAGTAGCACAACAAATGGCATACTTGACTTTGGTGGAGAAGGCTGAGGGTTCTACTGATATTGTAGTGCCCTTTAAAGGGGGTGGGTGTGCTGCACCCCTGAGTGTATTCTCCTTTGGATTAGATGCCTAGTAAGTATAAACTTGTTGCCAGTTTGACAGACATTTCCTATTAGACTTCTTTGGTGATGCTTGCATTAAGTACTATGTCCTCCAGATTGCATAGCTAGATAGGTAGGGGATTCGAATCTCACAGCAGTCAATGTGTGTGTGTGTGTGTGTGTGTGTGTGTGTGTGTGTGTGCATGTGTGTGTGCGTGTGTGCGTGTGTGCGTGTGTGTGTGTGTGTGTGTGTGTGTGTGTGTGTGTGTGTGTGTGTGTGTGTGTGAGTGTGTGAGGAGTTGTATAAATATGACCTTAACTACTGCTATCCAAAATACAGTAGTTCCCTGGAGTTAACAGTTGGCATAATAGTTAAGGTCTTTGTCTCCCATACGCAAGGCACAGGGGTTGATCTCGACATCCAGCCAATGCCTGTTTGGAGTTTGCATGTTCTCCCTGTGTCTCTGTGGGATTCATTGCAACTCAGTAAAACTTGTTGAGTGTTTTCATCTCAAACGTACCAAAAGAATGGAGCTGTGGGCTGCAGCACAGACTCTTCATGATGCCCTATAGGAAGAAGAGTGGTTTAAACCAATCACTTTTGGCATCTACTGTGGTGAGTAGCATTCTCATGATAGGAGAACATGGATCACAGATTGCACACCTAAAGCATGATTCAGTCGTGGTGACTAATGTCACCATATGGGCATGGGTATTTGCTGGTGATAAGTGTGTTGAGGATCCAACCTACTCTGACCTACACCAGGGATCCATGCTAAAGGTGGGAGGGGTATATGTACACCTATTAGCCAGTGGGTGTCCACCATAAAGTCCCCCAGCTCTGAGTCAATAAGCTACTAGTTGGCCAGTGGACAGTTGTCCAGTTTGAGTTACCTGGGATAGCTATGTTGAACAATCAACCTGCTAAACATGAACTAAGAATTGTTACACTTAGTATAGGGTCAGGGATGCAACATGGAAGTGGATGACATGACGGTAAGGAGGAGGTTGGACATCCTATGTATCCAGGAGACATGATGGAAGGGCAGTGCAGCAAAGCCACTTGAATTGGGATCTATAGTTTTTTACTCAGGAGAAGGACAGGCTACAAATTGTGTGGGAATTATGGTGAGGGAGAGGCTTCCTAAGACAGTGACGGATCTCATCAGAATTAGTGACAGACGCACGACAATCAGAATCCAGACTAATGATAGTGCAGTATCTATCACATAGCTTTCCTTGACCTGGCCAAGACTTTGATACAATATCCCACTCAGGCATAATAGACACGCTCAAGTACAAACCTTTTTATCACCTGCTGGATAGCCATCTGGCTCACTGATAGGATCCAGGAGGTTAAATAAGTGAGGCCATCTCCACCAAGAGGCCACTCACTAGCAGAGTCCCCCAGGGCTCTGTACTGGGCCTGCTTTTTTTGGCATCTATTTCTCTATAATGGAAGCAAATGCTAAAGGTTTATTGCTGACTAAGTTTGCAGATGATTGCAAGCTGAGGGTTATCATTGACTCCCCTGCAGACCTCTCTCTTGACTAATAAATGGTGCTAAATGCATGGTCTTAAACTCAATGCTAAGAAATTACAAATTGTACCCTTTAGGAAGTCAACCATCCTTGATAATTACTGTGTTGATAATCAACCAGTAACAGTTAACCCCATGGTCTGAGATCTGGGTACACACATAGACAGTAGCCTTACCTTCAACCACCATGTGGACAAAGTAATGAGGAAATCCTTTTATGTTGCACAACGTATAAGTAAAGGCATGGCATCTAGGTCCAAAGAGTTCATTATCCCACTATACTCTGCTCTTATCAGACCAATCATAGAGTACAATGTTCCCTTTGGTATATAATTGACCAGGCATGCAGGAGCTAGAGCATCCTCAGAGGTTCTTTTCAAAAAGAATACATTCAGTAACAAGCCTGCCTTATGACGAGTGCCTTAAAGCACTTTGCCTCAACTCAGTCTCCTATAGATTGCTGAGGGGTGATCTATGACTGGCTTACAAGGTATCTCCAATCCCCACATTTATGAATTTCCTACATATTCATAAGTCATAAAGTACAAGAAATACAAGGTATAGGGACCTCAATTTTGTCTGTAACTTAAACAGAGCATGCTGGAGAGACAGATATGTCTCCCAGAGACTGCCCCTCCTATGGAACAGGCTCCATGTGAAGCTAAGTTTGTGTATTACCCAATTTAAGTGCAACCTAGACCAGTGGATGGGAGATAGGAAATTTACACCAGGCTTGGCACCTATGTCCCTTATGGGCAGAGGTAGCTTATAAATGCCTGGCCCTTAATGTCCTATTCGGATGCAGGACATCATTATTCTTTCAGGAAAACTTGGCTAGGCTTAGAAAGGCCCCCAAGTCATTAGCCTAGGAGCAATCTTTGAATTTATGAGTGTGTGTGTGTGTGTGTGTGTGTGTGTGTGTGTGTGTGTGTGTGTGTGTGTGTGTGTGTGTGTGTGTGTGTGTGTGTGTGTGTGTGAGCATGCTTGTGCATCTTGTGAGAGACCTGGCTTGTCACAGCCAATGTCAGTATTTGTGCATTTTTGTGAAAAATTAATACAGGTCATGGGACAGATGTGTTTTTATGGACAATGTTAGTGCATATGTGTGTGTGTGTGTGCGTGTGTGTGTGTGTGTGTGTGTGTGTGTGTGTGTGTGTGTGTGTGTGTGTGTGTGTGTGTGTGTGTGTGTGTGTGTGTGTGTGTGTGTGTGTGTGTGCATGTAAAAATTATCACTGATTTTTATCTGTGAATTCACACAATATTGACGGGCACATACAAACAGCTCACAAGTCATTATATTTCAAAACCTTAGGCCAGAACAACCAGACCCTTACTTCCAGGCTGTACAAGTCAATTTTGGACCTGGATTTCATCTACTCTAAGTCTGGCACTGCTTAGAGATATGTACAGAAGGTGACTGTAACTTGGGGGTAACTGGAGACAATGCGGTCCTTACTACTTCAAATTTACTTACAATCAAGGCTCTGAGCTGTGCACGGAATGCCATTGTAACTTGTGTGGGAGTTGAATAAAATGCAAGTCATTGTTTCTTTAACTTTCCTGACAAACCCCAGATGTGTGCATAGAAGGTCACTAAAGCTTGTCGAGTGGCAGTGTACTGGTTAAGGGCCAATATTAGAATGCCAACTGGGCAAAAGAGTGAACGCCTTTACGTCGACACATCTTAAGTGAAACCACTAAATCTCAAATGGCCTAAACAACAATTTTTTTCCCCAGGGAAAAAAAATCGCTGGGCCAAAAAAAAAAAAAAAAAAAAAAACAGACAAAATAAAGTGGGGGACTTCACCCCCACACCCCCTGATGTGGGGGACTGTGCCCCCCACACAACCCCTACTTAAATAAACCAACTCCAAGATTGCACTACAGTAGAGGAAATGGCAAATTCCCGACAATGGCCTAGCAATTTTTTTCCCTGGGAAAAAAATCACTTTTCTGGCCATTCAAGATTTAGTGGTTTCACTTAAGATGCAGCAGCATAAGGGCATTTACTCTTCTGCCCTGTTGACATTCTAATATAGACCCATTGGTTAAGACCAGGAGAGTTGGAATGCATTTCACATTTCTGCAACTCAAATATTAGATGCATGTACAAGTGGTTGTTCTGGGGGGACTAAGGGTAAGGAAAGGTGCTGCTATATACATCTGACAGCATCAGGTACTACATATTCTTTCATATTTTTCCCATCCTGACATCACCATGGTGCACAGAAGGTGGCCATCTTTTTTTTTCCTTTTGAGTATGTAAGGAGGTAGAAACTGTGCCCAGATGTGATTTATGCATCTTCAAAGGTATCTGTCCTCATTTTATTGTGAACTGCTATTTTTTCAAACACAAATTAAAAAATACAAACTGAATTTCTTACCTTGCTCATGTTTTTTTGTACAGACTATCATCGAATCAAAAGGTTGAAAAATAGTTCCAAAATGTACCCAAGGGCATTTATAACCTCATGGCATCTTAGGGTCTAGTGGCACTCAGGTCCATGACTTAGTTCAGTTATTTCTTCCAGCATTATTACAACATAATCTGTCTGAGTTAGGGTGTGTTGAAGGGATGCAGGAAAAAACACATTTCAAAAGTATGACTGAATTTCTTTCCTTAGTCATGATTTTTCTTCAAGGTATCATTGAATCAGAAGACTGGGTAAAAAAAAAAACTAAAATACACTTTAGGATATCCAGCCCCCCCCCCACGATGGTGTCTGGGGGCTTAGCATCCCCCAGATTCTGACTTGATTAACTTATTTCCTCTACAGTTATTACAGTACAGTCTGTCTGAGTTAGGGTCTTTTGAAAGGACGCATTGAAAAGTTGAAGAATAAGACACTAAATGATGTGAGGAGGCAGGATTCTCCATGTATCCCTTCATTTGGTATGCCATTTCACCTAAGGCCAGCCCTGCTCAAACTGGATAGTAGTTGTAGTGCAAGCTGTTAAACACTGAATGCAGAGAGCTTGCAGCAGAGAATGTTCCACACAATCTCCTGTGAAGGCAAGATGAACACAGATGGCCATTCTTGTAAGTCAATGATTTCTAGCAGAATAAAAATGTTGAGGTACTGCAATGCAGTTATAAAACTATGCAGCTAAAGTAAGAGTTCAAGCATGGCTTTATGAAAAGAAAGCAAAGAGAGATGAACCTCAGTGTCATCATAAATCATTCAGAAAAAAGTACGGCACAAAGAAAGACTCTGACTCCAGTGATATTTAAATATGATCTTTCACCTGTTGTAATGAGAGTGAGCTAGAGTTTTCCAAATTATGTATCATATCTGTTTCCGTAAACAATACCAGAAAGTTATTGCAGTGGAAAGTCTGATTACCACAATTAAAATAACATAATATAAAAGTTCATTTAAATTTTTGTTGATGTCAACTTACCTTTGTAAGGGTATCAGAAGTGTTTCTATTTTTCTTTTCTAGGTATTTTTTATTCTATACCTGCCAACTACAAAGCCTTCCTTTATCAGACTTGAGCCCCATTTATTCCCCACCTTAGAGGAATTCCGAGCATGGAGACAAGAGCCACCTAGAGGGGGGCTATTATACAAGCAGTCATGGAGGTGGTTTGTGTCCTCACCCACATCTTTCACTACAGGCTATGAGGGGTATTTTGAATGGCCCTACCCCTACCTTTGTGTGATTGACATGGGCACTCTCATCACTCTGAATGTGTACAATACCCTCCCATGCATATGTGTGGTATCTCGCACATAGTAATGGGGTCTACCATCACAGATTTGATAGCATCAAGCCCAAGTGCTCCCTCTTGTGTTTTTTTCCAATTCCTGCAAGCCACTAGTAGAACAGCAGACCAAAACCACCATCTACCCACAGGATGGGTGAACTAACGTAAACTGACCTATGCTACCCTTCCCATTCCTTCCTGGCCTCCTCTAGCACCTGAGCCCTTAGTCAAACTTATGTCATCTGAGTCATTGCTACAGCCTTATCACTGTGCCATGGAGCTGGGACATAGAATTTCATGAGTTAATTTAACAATAAAAGAACGTCACTGTTTATGTCATATATGTTTTATACTATTGCTTTGAGCAGACATACTCCAAATTGAAAAGGGCTTGTCCTTATTATGTTATGATCTGTCAAAACTAACTTGAGAATGTGAAAACCACAAAAAGAAAATTGAATTAATGGATGACTGCCTACCTAATGAATTACCTCTTCTGCTCAACAGGTACTTTGAGTACATAGAATCGGTTACATATAATTGTTGGCTGTGCAATAAAGGTGCCTTCTCCAAAATGTAGCAAGGATTATGAAATGAAAAACAGCTAATTTTGAGCCATTGTATGAAAAGCAGGTTTCTGCAGCAAAACAAATAACAATAAAGTATATATTCAGGAAGTTATCATTTAGTTATTCCTATGATGACAGGCAAAAAGTGAAACATGATTTCAAAAACAAGTCAGATGTGAGAAAAAAAGCAGTTTGAACTAAATCCATCAACCACACCAACATCTACACACACACACACACACACACACACACACACACACACACACACACACACACACACACACACACACACACACACACACACACACAAAATAGTCCTCAATATATATGCTCAGGTCAAGCAGCTTTATGTCAGTCAATAACCAATATAAATTAAATGTCAATTCAAAGACATGCGACTGGAGCATTTTTCCCCAGGCCTCTGCTGAAAATTGGCTTTGTTCCAAGTCGGACTTTCTCGGTAAACAAAAATGTTAAATAAATAAATAAATAAATAAATAAATCTGTAGCATTTCCATCATATTTTTCTTCAGCATTTACTTCAAATAAATATTTAGTAAAAATAGTCATAACAAAGTATGTTAATTATCTTCCATGGCTGTATATTAACGAGACTTTATCTGAACTGGGTCAAATGTTTAAAAATCTTCAAATACAGATTTAGGCACCAGATTTAATTTAAGTGAAATCAGTGGATTTGATCTGTCATGCAATGAGCAGAAGGCACTGACTTGCCCATTTACTGACCCTGCAAGATAGAGGTAAGTGGCACATTGAGAAACTATTAGTATAAAGTCAGTAGCATAAATAATAAAGCTAGAAAGTAAATAAATATCTGAGACAGAAGGAAGAAAATCATGAAGAAGAATTAATGATTAAATATGTAAACTATGAAGGAATGCACTCAAATAAATAAATGTATACATACATAGAAACATGTACTGTGAGAATGTGTACCTCTCTGATGATTGAGATGTACTACTTTAATGTCACTCTGCAAATAGAAGCCACTGACTTACCCATTACTGACCTTGTAAGATAGCAGCAACCAACACGTCAAGAAGCCAGCAACATGAACAAGAAAGAAAGAAACTGGTAAGTAAATAACCAGAAATGAAAGAAGTTAATCACCAAGATAAAAAAGAAAAATGAAGTAGGTAAATCACACAAAAAGTAAATCATGAAGAAAAATAAATGACAGGAAGCAAATCTCAAAGAAAAATGGTTAAGCAAGTAATCCACATATGGATGTACACTTAAATAAATGCATATGTACAGATACCACTGGAAATAAAAAAAGTAAATAATCACAGCTGTGTTATCAAATAGGCCTGTGCATTACATATGCATAAAATGAAACCTACAAAGATGGCAACATGCAGACATATACTACAATGAGCTGCCTGCAGCCACCTGCTGCTGACACTGATTTCTCTAACATCTGTTAGAGTAGCAGTACAGCACAGGATGTCTGTAACACCTGTATCATTTGCAACATGCTGTATGACACTGTCTTACAGACTCAGTACATGAGTTATTTGGTGATGTATATTTTCTGAGTTGTAGATCAAAGTAGTACACTTCAGTTCTTAAATACATAGCCCATTACCTATGTGAAGATCAAAAGCATGCCCCTTTGAACTACCACTGGGTAAACAGAAGCCACAGACTAACTAATCTATTAACCCTACAAAACAGTGGCAACCAGCATATCTAGAAGCTGCTAGCATGAAGCCAGTGTTGTAAATAAGGAAGGGAAGAATCTTTTAAGTAAATAACCAAGAAAGAGAATAAAATCACAAAGAGAAACAAATGATTAAGTAAGTAAATCGTATAGGGACATGCATGTTAAATAAATAAACAGAAACACAAGCCACCAGATACAAAATAAAAATCACAGTCACGTTACTGAATGGGTCTGCATTTTGCATGGTGGTGCTGCAGTAGCATTGTCGCCTCATAGTAAGACGTTGTCCTGTTCGATTCTCAGCTAGAGCGTCTTCTGTGTGGAAACATGCATGAATAGGCGTACCTTCGTTGAAGGTTGTGCATCAGGGCCGGCAACTCGGCACGTAAAAATTTACTGCCAATCATTAGCAGACCTGAGTTCCGCTGGAGCGACCCCTAACCAGGAAAAGCCAAAAGACGCAACATAAAAGCAAACCTACAAAGAGGGCATCATGCAGAACTAAGCCTATAACCTTCCACTATTTAGGATGGTTTCATACATACTATACCAGCAAGCTGCTGGCATACAGTTGCTGCTAATACTGATTTTTCCATCCAGCTAAAATATGACTACAGTACAGGTGCATTTATAACACCTGTATCATTTACAATGTTCTTCTTGCTGCCATATTACAAATTTGGTAACTCTTTTATTTAGTAGCTTTTGTTTGGTGATTTGTAGAGTACCACAGTATGCTTTAATCCTTAGAGAGGTAGACCACTAATTTGCATGGTTTGCAAATGACTTATTGTCAGTAACGTTGCAGTGATTATCAAAGTTGTTTATTCTAAGTATAATTTTGGATCCCTGGGTCTTATGGGAATCATTTGGCTTTTTATTTAATTCATTTGGTATGCCTTCCTTTGTACTCATCTCCAAACACAAGTTATCAGCTATGTTTATGAAAGCAAAATAGACTACTATAGAAGGAGAGTTGATTCACGTAATGTCTTATTTCAACAGCCCAAAGGAGCATGTCAATCATTTACTAAAAGGAACACTTTTCTCACTCACTGAATATCACCTAGAGACCAGACCCCTTTTCTTTCTTATAGTAAGATGGCTTTCCCCTATCATTTTTCCACTTGCTCACACAAACGACATCTAAGGATGTCAAGGTAGCATTAGTTATGTGTACCTGTGCACTGGTATACTAACTCAGTTCCATCTAAACTGACACATTTACCTACTGCTAGTGACACATCAGAGAAGTACAGTGGAAAGCATTGCTTATCTCCCCGGAAAACATTATTTAGCTATTTTTTCATTTCTTACCCATATTTTCAATGCTGTTATACCTAGATCATTAAATGAACCATGGTAGACAGCAGTGCAGACAAAAATTCTTGCTGTATTATAACATTTTGGCTTATTTGACAATCTTATTTTCCTCGTAAACTTAAGCTGTCATGGCTGGAATGAGTCCAGAATTTATGGCCAAATTAAAAAAAAAATCAGTCTAAAGTACACTGAGAACTCATAGCTGATGTCTTTACATCTACATTATTCATACCACAGGAAGGCTGCATGCCTGAAACACAGACGAATTAATGATAAATTGTTGCTTGAAATATTAATACTTAAATGGGCACACACTCTTGAGTGCTAGATCTCATAAACTCTTGCTTTTATTAGTTGTAATCCAGACTACTAAGAGAGGTAGTTTTATATATCACAGAATCCAGCACTGTGAACTAAGTATCCTTAACAGCATTCTGTAAGAACACACAAGCACACACATACACACACACACACACACACACACACACACACACACACACACACACACACACACACAGAATGCTAAAAGTTATAAATAAAAACAAATACACAGAGAACACGTATATACTGCAGGCAAATGTCATTGGCATATGTGATTTATTTATTCTTAAATTGAATAGATGGAGTCATGTTTATATGCTACATTATTTGATATTTATAGTAAGCCTAAGCATGTTATTGAACAATCCTTCAGCATGATCGTAACATATTTGTAGTACATGAAATGTTGTGATTATGCTCCAATAATGCAGAAGAAGAAACTTATGTACCTTTCTTACATCAGAATGATTCTTAACAAGCTTCTGTTAAAGTGCTCTTAACTGCTGCTATGATCATGTCTCCTGCTAGGTATTAACAGTAGATTCTGAAGACTGGCAAGGAACAGCAGCCAATGGTAAACAAGCTTTAAAATATGTAAGATACTTCATTCTGCAGCACATATAAGAAGAAGTGTCTAACATCTTTTATAGTCCTTTCATCTTCAGAGGGACACTTTTCCATCTGCTCCCTGTTTGGCAGTGATACGTCTTTTACTGTCTTTTAATGACTTTTTAAGCAATTAATGCACATCAAGTTCTGAAACTTGTTTCCTCTCTGTAACTAGTAGTACATGGAGCAGATAAAGCTGCATGCATTACAAAGAATTATAACCCTTTATCGTGAGTTCTCAATATGAATGCCAAGACTCACTTCTCAAGCTTTCCTCTCGAGGTGAATTTCTTGGCATCCGTTTCTCAAACGTAAAATGTTGGCTACATTAGGAAACCTGATCATAATTATCCAAGAGTAGGGCAATCAATATTACTCACTTTAATTTGCCTATAAAGTCAGAGTTGTATCTAGCTAACCAGGTGCTGTCCCCTTTCCTTGTTTAATCTCCCTTTAATGTTAAGTTGATGAAAAAATAAAACATAAAAAAGCTCCTCTGTTCTGACTTGAAGAACATTAAAAGAGCTATGTTCTCCCTTTTCCTCCTTCTATGCAGTGACAAGCTGCAGCAGCTGTTACCCATATACAGGGAGTGCAATGGTGCTTCAGTTCCAACCACAAATGTATTACCAGCATTTATTTCTAAATGCAGGTGTGCACTGAAGACCAATCAGCATCTACCGATCATACTTCCTAACATTTTACACCCCTCTACCTCATCCTAGCTATGCCTCTGCGTAAAGTGCCCCTCTATCCCCAAAAACTATCTCCTGCTTTGATCTTGCACATACTAGAGTAAGAATGATGAGAAGCAACAAATAAAACAGTTTTAAAAAACCCATGTATTGATGTATTGGAAGGCTGGAATTCCATTATCTCTGCAGTTTTCAACAGTTTGCCTGATAGTTTCCCAGCTACCTGTAAACTGCCTTAAACTGAATGGCCTGACATGCTGAACTCTTCAGATATAATACAATTGTGAAACTGTGAAATCATAGTGTATTTATGCCATTATTTTAGTAGTATTATAGCCACAATAGATACACAAACATGTGATGTCCTTAAGGGGTCTTTGGATATATCCCATGGGCCTTTATTACAGGAGAATGGATGTATCAAATGGTGAAAAGTCTAGCTTGGCTAGGTTTTTCTTGTGGTTTTTACACACTAGATCCTCAGGATATACATCATGCCAAGATGTAGCATGTGATAGGGATTACCTCTGGAGGTGAAATTACCTAATCTGATTTATTCCTCTGACTACTATAGAAGGAGAGCTGATTCACATAATGTCTTATTTCTACAGCCCAAATGGGTATGTGTCAATCATTTACTAAAAGGGATACTTTTCTCACTCACTGAACATGACCTAGAGACCAGACCCCTTTTCTTTCATTTGGTAAAATGGCTAGAGCTTGGTTTTCCCCTGTCCTTTTTCCACTTACTCACACAAACGACATTAAGGAGGTCAAGGCAGCAGACACTGTTTTCCTTTCCTCATTTAGTAGATGTATCACTTAACAAGAAGGATGGTCCCATTGATTTTAAAATTATTGAAAGAGGGGATGGCTTACATGTATTCTTTATCACTAATATGGGAGGACTTCATTTTAGTTTTCAGTTTTCCAATTACCGTCTGGAAGAAAATGTTTTTTTTTTTATTACCAGTGATTTTTTTCCTGTAAGTATCATTCTTCTTTTTGTGGGCAATATCCTGCTTGCAACAGAACTGTGACTACTGTTATCCAGTAAGCTTTCATGTTTTAAAATATCCATTCATTTCTATTTTTATAATTGTTACAGGTAGAGGTCTCTTTCTTTGGTTGATGTAAGCAAGAACAAGTTACATTTTGTCAATATTTTAAGAATGAAAACCATAACTCAAAAATATGATTTTTTTTCTAAGGGAGCAGCCCTCCTGCAATCCGACTGTGCGGGACTTAGGAACCAACACCCCCTAGCCTATATAAAACTTATATAAAAGTTAGCTAGCTGGAGATATATATACCAACTCCACTGTCAAATTAGAATGAGGGAACAGTGGGAAAAAACAGAAAATGCACCACAAGCACATACAATACAGTTAACTATGATAAAATATACTGCAATATTTAAAGCTGTCATATAAAACCTCCTTGGAAGAACATATCACAACAAGGTATAGATATACCATTACAGGTATGACTGCACAATGAACAAGAATGCAACTTTTAGTAAGGCAGTGACAGAAAAAACTCAGATTTATGTATAAAAGAACCTCGAGGGCATTGTGAGCACTGAGTTTATTGTAGTCAAATTTTCTTGTTGCTGTCCCAACAGTTCCTAATGCTACCAATCTCACCTTGCGTTTAGAAATATAGATGTTGCCAAATATTTTACCTTACAAAGTGTATGAATTATGCATTATTTTCATCCTGTGTACCATGCAACAAACGTTATTTAAATAAGTAAGCTTTTCTGTAAAGAGGTTGCATGAAAATTTGTGTGCCAACATTGAACAGACAAGTTATGGACATGTTTGCCTTTTGTAAGTCACAGATCACTGACTGCAAATCGTGTGTTCGGTAAGGAAAAGTATGCTGGGCTACAGTTTTATCCAATGTAGTTTCTTGGGAAGAAATTACGTCACTAATGTTATTGTCTGTATAGTTTTGTCAACTTGCTTCATGCTGAAATCAGAGTAAAGCCTAAGGCCTTCAATGGCAATGTACAATTGTGAAGGCTTATTTAAAAAATGAGTAGACATCTTTTTTTTTGATTTATAAAAATCTGAAATGCCCAGAAAATAAATGGTGAAACACCATGTAGTGGAGTTCCTAAGAGTTACTGAAAAATTTTGTTGACAGACAAAAATTCTTGCTGTATTATAACATTTTGGCTTATTTGACAATCTTATTTTCCTCGTAAACTTAAGCTGTCATGGCTGGAATGAGTCCAGAATTTATGGCCAAATTAAAAAAAAAATTCTGTTGTTATCAGTCTAAAGTACACTGAGAACTCATAGCTGATGTCGTTACATCTACATTATTCATACCACAGGAAGGCTGCATGCCTGAAACACAGACGAATTAATGATAAATTGTTGCTTGAAATATTAATACTTAAATGGGCACACACTCTTTTGAGTGCTAGATCGCATAAGCTCTTGCTTTTATTAGTTGTAATCCAGACTACTAAGAGAGGTAGTTTTATATATCACAGAATCCAACACTGTGAACTAAGTATCCTTAACAGCATTCTGTAAGAACACACAAGCACACACATACACACACACACACACACACACACACACACACACACACACACACACACACACACACACACACACACACACACAGAATGCTAAAAGTTATAAATAAAAACAAATACACAGAGAACACGTATATACTGCAGGCAAATGTCATTAGCATATGTGATTTATTTATTCTTAAATTGAATAGATGGAGTCATGTTTATATGCTGCATTATTTGATATTTATAGTAAACCTAAGCATGTTATTGAGCAATCCTTCAGCATGATTGTAACATATTTGTAGTACATGAAATGTTGTGATTATGCTCCAATAATGCAGAAGGAGGAACTTATGTGCCTTTCTTACATCAGAATGATTCTTAACAAGCTTCTGTTAATTGCTCTTAATTGCTGCTATGAACATGTCTCCTGCTAGGGATTAACAGTAGATTCTGAAGACTGGCAAGGAACAGCAACCAATGGTAAACAAGCTTTAAAATATATAAGATACTTCATTCTGCAGCACATATAAGCAGAAGTGTCTAACATCTTTTATAGTCCTTTCATCTTCAGAGGGACACTTTTCCATCTGCTCCCTGTTTGGCAATGATACGTCTTTTACTGTCTTTTAATGACTTTTTAAGCAATTAATGCACATCAAGTTCTGAAACTTGTTTCCTCTCTGTAACTAGTAGTACATGGAGCAGATAAAGCTGCATGCATTACAAAGAATTATAACCCTTTATCGTGAGTTCTCAATATGAATGCCAAGACTCACTTCTCAAGCTTTCCTCCCGAGGTGAATTTCTTGGCATCCGTTTCTCAAACGTAAAATGTTGGCTACATTAGGAAACCTGATCATAATTATCCAAGAGTAGGGCAATCAATATTACTCACTTTAATTTGCCTATAAAGTCAGAGTTGTATCTAGCTAACCAGGTGCTGTCCCCTTTCCTTGTTTAATCTCCCTTTAATGTTAAGTTGATGAAAAAAATAAAACATAAAAAAGCTCCTCTGTTCTGACTTGAAGAACATTAAAAGAGCTATGTTCTCCCTTTTCCTCCTTCTATGCAGTGACAAGCTGCAGCAGCTGTTACCCATATACAGGGAGTGCAATGGTGCTTCAGTTCCAACCACAAATGTATTACCAGCATTTATTTCTAAATGCAGATGTGCACTGAAGACCAATCAGCATCTACCGATCATACTTCCTAACATTTTATACCCCTCTACCTCATCCTAGCTATGCCTCTGCGTAAAGTGCCCCTCTATCCCCAAAAACTATCTCCTGCTTTGATCTTGCACATACTAGAGTAAGAATGATGAGAAGCAACAAATAAAACTGTTTTAAAAAGCCCATGTATTGATGTATTGGAAGGCTGGAATTCCATTATCTCTGCTGTTTTCAACAGTTTGCCTGATAGTTCCCCAGCTACCTGTAAACTGCCTTAAACTGAATGGCCTGACATGCTGAACTCTTCAGATATAATACAATTGTGAAACTGTGAAATCATAGTGTATTTATGCCATTATTTTAGTAGTATTATAGCCACAATAGATACACAAACATGTGATGTCCTTAAGGGGTCTTTGGATATATCCCATGGGCCTCTGTTACAGGAGAATGAATGTATCACATGGTGAAAAGTCTAGCTTGGCTAGGTTTTTCTTGTGGTTTTTACACACTAGATACTCAGGATATACATCATGCCAAGATGTAGCATGTGATAGGGATTACCTCTGGAGGTGAAATTACCTAATCTGATTTATTCCTCTGACTACTATAGAAGGAGAGCTGATTCACATAATGTCTTATTTCTACAGCCCAAATGAGTATGTGTCAATCATTTACTAAAATGGATACTTTTCTCACTCACTGAACATGACCTAAAGACCAGACCCCTTTTCTTTCATTTGGTAAAATGTCTAGAGCTTGGTTTTCCCCTGTCCTTTTTCCACTTACTCACACAAACGACATTAAGGAGGTCAAGGCAGCAGACACTGTTTTCCTTTTCTCATTTAGTAGATGTATCACTTAACAAGAAGGATGGTCCCATTGATTTTAAAATTATTGAAAGAGGGGATGGCTTACATGTATTCTTTATCACTAATATGGGAGGACTTCATTTTAGTTTTCAGTTTTCCAATTACCGTCTGGAAGAAAATGTTTTTTTTTTTATTACCAGTGATTTTTTTCCTGTAAGTATCATTCTTCTTTTTGTGGGCAATATCCTGCTTGCAACAGAATTGTGACTACTGTTATCCAGTAAGCTTTCATGTTTTAAAATATCCATTCATTTCTATTTTTATAATTGTTACAGGTAGAGGTCTCTTTCTTTGGTTGACGTAAGCAAGAACAAGTTACATTTTGTCAATATTTTAAGAATGAAAACCATAACTCAAAAATATGATTTTTTTTCTAAGGGAGCAGCCCTCCTGCAATCCGACTGTGCGGGACTTAGGAACCAACACCCCCTAGCCTATATAAAACTTATATAAAAGTTAGCTAGCTGGAGATATATATACCACCTCCACTGTCAAATTAGAATGCGGGAACAGTGGGAAAAAACAGAAAATGCACCACAAGCACATACAATACAGTTAACTATGATAAAATATACTGCAATATTTAAAGCTGTCATATAAAACCTCCTTGGAAGAACATATCACAACAAGGTATAGGTATACCATTACAAGTATGACTGCACCATGAACAAGAATGCAACTTTTAGTAAGGCAGTGACAGAAAAAACTCAGATTTATGTATAAAAGAACCTCGAGGGCATTGTGAGCACTGAGTTTATTGTAGTCAAATTTTCTTGTTGCTGTCCCAACAGTTCCTAATGCTACCAATCTCACCTTGCGTTTAGAAATATAGATGTTGCCAAATATTTTACCTTACAAAGTGTATGAATTATGCATTATTTTCATCCTGTGTACCATGCAACAAACGTTATTTAAATAAGTAAGCTTTTCTGTAAAGAGGTTGCATGAAAATTTGTGTGCCAACATTGAACAGACAAGTTATGGACATGTTTGCCTTTTGTAAGTCATAGATCACTGATTGCAAATCGTGTGTTAGGTAAGGAAAATTATGCTGGGCTACAGTTTTATCCAATGTAGTTTCTTGGGAAGAAATTACGTCACTAATGTTATTGTCTGTATAGTTTTGCCAACTTGCTTCATGCTGAAATCAGAGTAAAGCCTAAGGCCTTCACTGGCAATGTACAATTGTGAAGGCTTATTTTAAAAATGAGTAGACATCTTTTTTTTTTATTTATAAAAATCTGAAATGCCCAGAAAATAAATGGTGAAACACCATGTAGTGGAGTTCCTAAGAGTTACTGAAAAATTTTGTTGACAGACAATTCAAACCAGAAAACTTATGAAGTTGTTAAGCTCACAGTTAGTTACTAGGCTTGCAGTCCAGGGGACCATTGAGGACCCTTGCCCAAATTCCCACTTACACTAAGCACTGTCTGATTAAGTGACTTGATCAAGGTCACATAGTAAGCAAATGAAGGCTGAGGGAATCAAACCCTGTACTACAGAACCCACAGCTCACAGCCTTAACTTAGACTATGTATATATATATATATATATATATATATATATATATATATATATATATATATATATATATATATATATATATATATATATATATATATATATATATATATATATATAATACCATGATCAAACCTGGCATCTTCAAAATAATGGGTACATTTTTTTCTTTCTTAGGCATACATGTTTTTAAATAATCAAAACATTTTAAAATGGATTTTTTTCTGTCACTGTAAAACTGGTGACTTATCTGTTGTGGCACATTGTGTAGAGCGTATTCATCTTTTCATGATCCTGCCATAATGGGGTGGTAAGTTAAAAGATCATGTTTTATTTGTTTTTCATGATTCAGTCTGAGGGTCTCAATTAACTAGAAATAATTTAAATTGTAGCAATGCTTCAGATTATGTGCTGAAGGTATTTTCTTTTGACCTTAACACAGAAAATAATCTCAGATTTACATGTAGCATTTATTGCATTCATTTTTTTTCCTAACTAAAAAGTTGAGCTGCAGTTTAAATGCATTGAAAAACGGTTGATCCACAAATTATGTGTACTTATGGCATTTATTACCATACCATAATTCAACCAGCTAACTGACTCCCTCGCCATTATAGTAAAATTTCAATTTAGAAGAGGATAACTCCCAAGAATATTTAAATGTGTGGGCCAAAAAAAGTCTGTAGTTCAAAAAATTCAGCAGCTCCACTTAACTATGAAAAGGATGAATGTATGCACCTCACATAAACTGGAAAATATTTAACTTGTTTTAATTCAGGGAAAAAGTCAATCAGCTGACTGTAAATATGACACATAAAAAGACTGAAATGAAGATAACCAAATTGTACTGACCTCATGCACCCTAAAAAATGATAAATAAAAGTCAATATTTTGACTTCAGATGTCTTTGTCAGAGAATGCTCGAGCTATGTTATAATAGCAGTAATCCATAAAAGTAGAAAGTAGTTGTCAGATTTATTTCCTCTTGGCTTGACTATTTGGCTCCTTGGGCTTTGCTCTGGAGACCAACCTATGCAAATGGGAATACATTTCACCACTACCACCTTATGGATTACTGGTTAAATATTCACACTATGTTTTTTTTTAATAAGGTGGGTAAGTTGGCTTAGTTATAATAATTTACACTATCACATACTGTATAAAAATGCTGTGATTCTGAAACCTTGATGATTCAAATAACTGATCTTATTAAGTCAAACACAAGAAAAATTTATAAAAAAAAGCTAAATAACAAAAACAAAGGCAGCACTTTATATAAGGTGGCGAGCCTCCTTGCAGTCCCAAAACCCTTTTAACTTTTATGTACTAATTGTGAAGTTATACACCCTTAGGGAAAAGTGCAAGCCTCTTTCCAGCATCCATCCATCCATCCATCCATCCACCCACTGCCCCATTTTCCCATTTCTGCACATGGGGTTAGGGTTTCACTTCAACAGTAATAATCATCTAGAGTCAAGGTTCACACCACCAAGTGGCTGGCCCTAGCTGCGGTTGTTCTTCCATACTACACATTTTGTACACTTATTCACATCTATGGACAATTTAGAGTGTCCAAATCCACTTACTGCATATCTTTGGAATGTGAGGGAAAACGGAGCTCCAAAGGAAACCCTCGTGAACACAGGGAGGACTTGCAGACTCTACACAGAAGGCACACCAGCCAAGAATCAAACCAGAGAACCTCTTTCTGTGAGGCTTCAATGCTATTTACTGCACCACTGTGCCACCCAGTTAAATGCAACCTAGCATGGTAACAATGTGAGGTTCTGACCATCAACCTAACAAGGGTGACTGAAAAGTCAATCACTTCACATTACATTCTCAAAACATAACCATAAATATAAATGCACAGAGTTAGAGGACTTGCTTGTGCCAAAGGTGACATATTTCTTGTTCTAGGACATTACAGATTTGTTCTGTAAAGAAGAACTCATTAATTAAACTTATCTGTAAAGAACGTGTTGGGAGATTGTATACTGGTACTCCTGAATTCAATACTTGGAGTGCAACGAAGCCTACAGACCTGATTGTGTCGGTCTCAACAAATAATTCAATTATCTGGCATGAGTAAGTTATTCTTATGGAAACTTAAAGAGTGTTTTTGAATAGTTTCTTCTTTTTTAAAATGTGTCACATTAATAACAGGATATATTTCACAGGGACTGCAAAGTACCTTGGCATGCACACTCCTACCTAGTTGCATGTACGTAAGCATGTGTGTGCGCATGTGTGTGTGTGTGTGTGTGTGTGTGTGTGTGTGTGTGTGTGTGTGTGTGTGTGTGTATGTGTGTGTTTGCAGATGTGTAAGACCTCTCAACTCTCCGTATTTTGCAGGAGCATTGCTTTTTTTTGGCCTGATTTACTCCTGTATGTGATGTTCCTATTTGTGTATGCATGACCCTATTTTCAGGCTTAATTTATCTCTGCACATGATGTTCCTATTGTTTTGGAGGCATGTCCCTATTTTCAAGCCTGATGTACCCCTTCACACAATCTTCTGAATCCTCCCATCAAATGTGATTTGTGAACAACATACTAGTTGCACCAATAATAGACTACACAAAACAAAGATAAACTAGTTAAACATAGACCAGCCAGCGATAAAAACATAGTCAATTTAATGGTGAGCACTTTCGAAGGAGTCAGTGCCCCAACTTCTTCAGACAAAGAAAGACAATGAACTCAACATTTAAATACATAAACTGAATACTCAATTATTCAATTATCTACTGATTAGTTTTTACATTCACATTTCAACATTTAACTATTTAATTATATTAATAAATTTCATCCCTATGTCATTAAATATCGAACATTAATTAAAATATTTACACTTCTATATAACTTCAACTTTGAACACATAAAATTTTATATATATAAAAAACATATTAAAAATGCATAAAACATTGCATATAAAATATGCCTACAAGTCTAAATGTTCTTAAAATCTTTGGTGTAAGCTTACAATCCCAGTTTTAAAGGATATTATTTTTGTTGTGGATAAATGTATGTAAAGTTACCAGTTTATAAGATTATTATTTTATTATATTATTTACAATTTGAATTATTTACTGATTTTAATAATTTTATAGGTTTATATATTTATATTTATATTTGTGCAAGTAGATATACATGAATGTGCCTAGATTATTCACTAGCATATTAGCCAGTTCTACACTGACATGTATGGTTTATCTAGCCGGTGCGTTTAATTTTAAAATACTTTTAATTGATACATATTCGTTGAGGCCTGGTGGAATGTGGGCAATAGTGTGAATTTGCCACATCAGTTCGCTTTCTTTCAATTTAAGTTCCCAAGGGCCTCCCCTTATTTCACATTCCACTTGATATATAACTGCATACTTAAAACTATGGACTGGATTTTCAACAATGTGCTTAGTTGGTAGTCACTTTTTTATTAATACAGTATTGGTGGTCATAAATCCTCTGTTTGACCTTTCTCTCAGTTTTCCCGATATAGTATGAAGGGCACACATCACAACAAGCCACATATATAACTCCTTTTGATTCACAATTAAAGTTACCATTGATAGTGTATGTTTTGTCCCTAATAGATATTTTATTCCCTATCTTGACAATTGTTGACAAAAAACACATTTCCTCATTACTATGGCATCTTTAGTTGTCTTGCTTTTCTTTTCAAGTAGACATTTCAAGTTAGGGCCCCTTTTATATGTGAATCTAGGACCACTACCCAGAACCTTGTTCAGTCCATTATCTTCCAATATAATGGCCCTGTTTTTTATCAAAATATCCTTAATTATTTTAAAGTCTAAAGAATATGTATACAAAAAACTAAGGCCCAAATTATAAGCTGTACCACCCACATTCACACTATTTTCGTCAGATGTGTTCATCCAGTTATTTACGTAGCCTTTATGCAACAATGGTTTAAAATGTCCTGTGGATCTTTTACAATTCATCTCATCTATAATGGTATCCAAGAAGGAATCTGGATAGCCCCTTTTCAAAAACATAGTTCTCAACAATTCACATTCTACCAAGTAGTCCCTATCTTCTGACACCATCCTAGCTGCCCTTACAATTTGTCCCTTTACGACAGCTTTCTTTTGAAGGTAGGCATGACTACTTGAGAAATGTAAAAAATTTGAATACGTGGGCTTCCTGAATATGTTGGTTTTATACCTTTGATTAACTCTATCCTTGGATAAGTTAACATCCAAAAAGTTAATACATTCCGTGCCTATCTGATAGATGAATTCTAAAAAACTGGTCATATTTGTAATACTTTCAATAAAAGCTCCTATACTATTGATTTTACCTTGCCAGATAAAGCACATATGATCCTGGTACCTAGTGTACCATATCACATTGTTTTGAAATAAAGTGTTTTTAAACAACAGAGTTCTCTCCCATTGTGCCATTACACAATATGCAAAACTCCCCCCGCAAGGTGAGCCCATCGCGACTCCTGTATTTTGCAAGTATACTTGACCATTAAAGATAACATAATTATTAGACAACACCACCTCTAAAAGTGTTTCCACCAGATATATGTTTCTTTCTTCTGATTTTTTTGTGGTCATAAATTCTCTGACCCACTCTAACCCCAAATTTTGCGGGATTACTTTATATAAATCTTTTACATCTACGGTAACAAATGTGTAGTTGTCATTATATTCCAATTTATTGATGTTGTCTAAAAAATTCCAAGAGTAAAGACATATTTGTGGCTCTTCTTTAATGAGCAGTTTCAATATGCTGTCTATAAGTTTAGCACAGGCTTATGTAATGGACCCTCTACCATCTACTATAGGTCTAAAAGGGGGGGGTTAGTAAAATCTTTATGGCGTTTAGGAGAACAGAATAAAGAAGGAATGATGGGTGCTGGCATTGTTAAATACTGAAAAGCATCAATATCAATTGTCCCTTCTAAGAAAAGGTCATCAAGTGTGCTCCTAATCTTTCTGTATGCACCATTAACCTCATTAATACTGGCCTGCTTGTACACATTCGAAGATAAATATGTTTCCATTCTCCTATTATAATCAGTTTGACCCATAAAGACCAACCCCCCACCTTTATCAGGATTCATTACCCTGATGTTGCACATGTTCAATAAATGAATAAAATCTATTCCATTAGCAGTAATGTTTTTACTCTGCTTTCTATGAACCTGTGTCTTATTCAACATGCACATTTAATCTGTTTCACACATTTTTTCAGACGTTGCAAGGGATTCATGCAGGGGCGCATTAAACAAGCTCGAAACTCTTAAACTATTGGTTAATGAAGAATTTGAGCCCATTAAACATGTATGGTTTAACTTCGTACAAACAACTTTAAGTCTATTATTGCCCTGATAAAATTGGCTCTCCTATCGGGTACAAATGTTAGCCCCTTTGCAAAAATTCAGCCATATCATGTTCAATATTCAAAGCAGTAAAATTAAATATTTTAATGTCCCCTTCAGAACTCACAATAATTTCTAGTCCTTCTTGTGGAGCCTCAGCTATCTCCTTCTCCGATTCTGAAGGTTCCTTCTCTGCCGTTGATTCCTGAAATTGTTCAAATTGTTGCGTTGGTTGCCACGACCTACCTGACAATCCCGTTGGTCATTTCTATTGCCATTATCATTGTTTGTTACCCCAGACTGTTGTCGGTCATTCAAATATTGCACATTATTTGTTTGCTGGTTGTTTCCCATTAATCTCTCACTGTAACGCACTGCTGGTGCCTGCATTGCTATCTCCTCGCCCTCTGCACTAGATTACCTCCCCTCTATGTCCACGTCGTCCTCGTCATCACGTTGATCAAGTACGCTTTGTGGACTGCTTGAAGTTTGAAAAATCCTTGGGGGAGACTGATAGACGTTATTATTTGAATATCCATTTATATCTCTGTTGATTTTCTTTTTCTCAGTTAAAGTTAATTTTTCTAGAGTGGCATCTATGCTAGTGAAGATTCTAGCATACTAGTACCTATATCTAGGAAACTCAACATCAGCATTAATGATTTCTAACTCAGATTTGTACGACTCTATTTCAGAAGTGTACTGTTTAATTAATACCTGTAAGAATTCCACTCCCTGCTTGTCAAAAAGGTTTAATAATTCACGGTGGAAAATTTAATTCTCCACTAACCCGACGGGATAGAGCCACTGGCGCAGCCCTCTAGGGATGATCTTTTTATTAATACACTCCTGCAAGTATGCCACTTTCAGCTGCAATTTGCGGCATTTGAACAGTTTCCGATCTAATTTGTTGAGTAAATTAATGTGTGAGTTTTCTCTATGGTTCAATTCTTGTATGCTAGTGTTAGGTACTTCCTCAAAAAAATGAGGAGAACTAAGAAAGTCAGCCATTGTAGGTATAGTCCTTGATGTTGGTGTTAATTGTGCCCTACCCTGCTGGTTATTCATAACATTACTAGAAATGTTATTATTAACCATGCTGTTCTGCTGAATATCCATTGCAGGTAAACTAGATGCTGTGTTCATTGACTCACCTAAATGCACTTGATCAGTTTGTGCCAAAGTAATTTGCATGTTTTGTATATTTTGAGAAATATTAGTAGTAGCTTTACTCCTTTCATCCATTCTCTGTGTCAGGTTATCCACTCGACCCAACAACAATTGCACCAAAACTGTAAGATTCCCTATGGCATTTGCCTCAGTGGGAACATTAGAATTATTTGAAGTTCCATTGTCCTGTTGTGAAAATAAGGACTGTGAATTTCCTTCTGCATCGCTCGCCATAAGCAAACTGTAGACTATACAAACCGAAGATAAACTAGTTAAACATAGACCAGCCAGCGATACAAACAGTCAATTTAATGGTAAGCGCTTTTGAAGGAGTCAGTGCTCCAACTTCTTCAGACAAAGAAAGACAATGAACACAACATTTAAATACATAAACTAAATACTCAATTATTCAATTATTTACTGATTAGTTTTTACATTCACATTTCAACATTTAACTATTTAATTATATTAATACATTTCATCCCTATGTCATTAAATATCGAATATTAATTAAAATATTTACACTTCTATATAGCTTTAACTTTGTTTAAACACATAAAATTTTCTATATATAAAAAACATATTAAAAATGCATAAAACATTGCATATAAAATATGCCTACAAGTCTAAAATTTCTTAAAAAGCTTTGTTGAAAGCTTACAATCCCAGTGTTAAAAGATATTTTTTTTTTTGTTGTGGATAAATGTATGTAAAGCTACCAATTTATAAGATTATTATTTTATTATATTATTTACAATTTGAATTATTTACTGATTTTAATACTTTTATATATTTATATATTTATATTTATATTTGTGCAAGTAGATATACACGAATATGCCTAGATTATTCACTAGCATATTAGCCAATTCTACACTATCATGTATGGTTTATCTAGCCAGTGCTTTTCATTTTAAAATACTTTTAATTGATACATATTCGTTGAGGCTTGGTGGAATGTGGGCAATAGTCGAATTTGAAACATCAATTCGCTTTCTTCCAATTTAAGCTCCCAAGGGCCTCCCCTTATTTCACATTCCATTTAATATATAACTGCATACTTAAAACTATGCCCTGGGTTTTCAACAATGTGCTTAGCTAGTGCATTAGTACTCACTTTTTTATTAATACAGTTTTGGAGATCATAAATCCTCTGTTTGACCTTTCTCTCAGTTTTCCCGATATAGTATGAAGGGCACACATCACAACAAGCCACATATATAACTCCTTTTGATTCACAATTAAAGTTACCATTGATAGTGTATGTTTTGTCCCTAATAGATATTTTATTCCCTATCTTGACAATTGTTGACAAAAAACACATTTCCTCATTCCTATGGCATCTTTAGTTGTCTTGCTTTTCTTTTCAAGTAGACATTTCAAGTTAGGACCCCTTTTATATGTGAATCTAGGACCACTACCCAGAACCTTGTTCAGCCCATTATCTTCCAATATAATGGCCCTGTTTTTTATCAAAATATCCTTAATTATTTTGAAGTCTAAAGAATATGTATACAAAAAACTAAGGCCCAAATTATAAGCTGTACCACCCACATTCACACTATTTTCGTCAGATGTGTTCATCCAGTTATTTACGTAGCCTTTATGCAACAATGGTTTAAACTTCTAGACAGCATATTGAAACCACTCATTAATGAAGAGCCACAAATATGTCATGACTCGTGGAATTTTTTAGTAATATCAATAAATTGGAATATAATGACAACTACACATTTGTTACCGTAGACGTAAAAGATTTATATATGGTAATCCCACAAAATTTAGGGTTAGAGTGGGTCAGAGAATTTATGACCACAAAAGAAATCAGAAGAAAGAGACATATATCTGGTGGAAACACTTTTAGAGGTGGTGTTGTCTAATAATTATATGATCTTTAATGGTCAAGTATACTTACAAAATACAGGAGTCAAGATGGGCACACCTTGTGGGGGATTTTGCATATTGTGTAATGGCACAATGGGAGAGAACTCTGTTGTTTAAAAACACCTTATTTCAAAACAATATGATATGGTACACTAGGTACCAGGATGATATGCACTTTATCTGGCAAGGTGAAATCAGTAGTATAGGAGCTTTTATTGAAAGTATTACAAATATGACCAGTTTTTTAGAATTCATCTATCAGATAGGCACGGAATGTATTAACTTTTTGGATGTTAACTTATCCAAGGATAGAGTTAATCAAAGGTATAAAACCAACATATTCAGGAAGCCCATATATTCAAATTGTTTTTTACATTTCTCAAGTTATCACCCTTACCATCAAAAGAAAGCTGTCATAAAGGGACAAATTGTAAGGGCAGCTAGGATGGTGTCAGAAGATAGGGACTACTTGGTAGAATGTGAATTGTTGAGAACTATGTTTTTGAAAAGGGGCTATCCAGATTCCTTCTTGGATACCATTACAGATGAGATGAATTGTAAAAGATCCACAGGACATTTTAAACCATTGTTGCATAAAGGCTACGTAAATAACTGGATGAACACATCTGACGAAAATAGTGTGAATGTGGGTGGTACAGCTTATAATTTGGGCCTTATTTTTTTGTATAAATATTCTTTAGACTTCAAAATAAATAAGGATATTTTGATAAAAAACAGGGCCATTATATTGGAAGATAATATGCTGAACAAGGTTCTTGTTAGTGGTCCTAGATTCACATATAAAAGGGGTCCTAACTTAAAATGTCTACTTGAAAAGAAAAGCAAGACAACTAAAGATGCCAAAGGAATGAGGAAATGTGTTTTTTGTCAACAATGTAAGTTTGTCAAGCTAGGGAATAAAATATCTATTAGGGACAAAACATACACTATCAGTGGTAACTTTAATTGTGAATCAAAAGGAGTTATATATGTGGCTTGTTGTGATGTATGCCCTTCATACTATATCAGGAAAACAGAGAGAAAGGTCAAACAGAGGATTTATGACCACCAATACTGTATTAATAAAAAAGTGACTACTAAAGCACTAGCTAAGCTCATTGTTGAAAACCCAGGGCATAGTTTTAAGTATGCAGTTATATATCAAGTGGAATGTGAAATAAGGGGAGGCCCTTGGGAACTTAAATTGGAAGAAAGCGAATTGATGTGGCAAATTCGCACTATTGCCCACATTCCACCAGGCCTCAAGGAATATGTATCAATTAAAAGTATTTTAAAA